>NC_041390.1:178183550-178191167 GCF_002162155.2 Triticum dicoccoides
CAATCATAGCTTAGGATTCCCTTCGTGCCAACACAAGGGAGGGGGCCTACTAGCTGCTTTGCACTTTTCTAGGTGAATGAACCTCGGTTGGGGGGCATGCATTCATAGCTTAGGATTCCCTTCGTTCCAACACGAGGGAAGAGGCGGGCTTCTAGCTACTTCGCACTTTGCTAGGTGAAACTCGGTTGGGGGGTATGCATTCATAGCTTAGGATTCTCAATTCGTGCCGACACAAGGGGGGTGGGGGCAAGCAATACCATGCGCTTTGTGAGAGAGGTGCCACATCGAAGTTGCATTTGGTATTTGAAAATCAAACCACCCTTTTGATACATAAATTTGGTCCACATGCAAATGTGTTCGTGTTTTGACCCTCTCCCGCGTCATTGTTCGCCAAATTGATGAACATTAGACAAGTCAGATGACGTAACATTCACGGTTCACTCAAACTAACCGTGTGCCACGCTGGTGCCCCTGTCACGCACACATCCGCACAATACATTGGGCTCCACGAGGCTCCCCCTCTCAAAAATATGTGCCAGCCTCGAGGGTTTTTCTGTTTCAAAACACACGGTTGTTATCTCCCGACCGTGTGCGATGTTTCTTGTTCCCAATCCCGCCTACATCCCAAGATAATATCTACCCACCTCGAGGGTTTTTCTGTTTCCTAACACACGGTTGTTATCTCCGGTCTGTGTGCGATGTTTCTTGTTCCCAATCCCGCCTTCATCCCTAGAAAATATTTGCCCGCCTCGAGTCTGTTTCATAACACACGGTTGCTATCTCCAGACCATGTGCAATGCAGTATCATCAAAATTTTCAATAGCCCGGCATTTCACTCCATCGTTTGACTCTCGCATAGTAAAATTTTCAGTACCAACGTCATTTCCTCAAACACCCTGCCCCCCTCCACACACACACACCAAAACCTCATCGGGCGTGCGCACACACACACACACCCCTCCCTCACTCGAAACCCTAGCAAGGTCCCTGCCACCGCTGCCGCCACAAGGCCTCCATTGTCAACATCTGCCAGTTTGCCGGTGCAGCTTACCCATGGATCTCCATAACCAGGCCGCCCTGAGTTTCTTAGATGACGCCTTCCAAACGCCCCCTTTCCCACAGATCCCCATAACCATCCCCATCTCCCACTCCAGAGCGTCGCAGCCTAAGCCCGGCTATGCTTCCCGTGGAGCTCGAGGAGCAACTTGCCCAAAAGAGGTGTATAGCGGTCTCTTCGCCCGACATCGCCGAGGAAGCTGACGACCATTACTGGCGGTAGGCACTCAAGCAGTGGGCTAGAGTATGCAGGCATGTCTCGGCCGCCGTCTACGACATCGAGGTCATCGACAACAATGGCCTGAGGCGGGCTATGTCACAGGTTAAGTGGCCCACCCCAAACCCTCGGGTTCAACCGTCGTCGATCTCATCCATGGCCCTGCCGCTGATCTCTTCTGGCTCACTGTCAACAATTTGCCATTCTACATCACCATCGAGCGCCTTTTGTCATTTCTGAAGGACACATTCTACGACGCTGGCTTGGTTTCCACAGCTTCCAAGTCAGACCTCATCGACGGCGACCACGAGGAGGGCACCCTCTTCGGCTCTTCCAAGGGGAAAGGGCCCATATGCTCTTCCAAGGGGAAAGCACCCGTCTGCGACAACATGGAGCGCATCCAGTGTCCATGCTCTTCCCACAGGAACGAGTCCATCTATGACAAGTGAGGAAACCCATGATTTGTTTTGCCATGCCTATTCAAAGGGGGAAACCCATGATTTGTTTTGTTGAGTCCCTTTTGTAGTGTAGTGAGAATATGTCCAGTTTTAATTGCTATATCTGGTTGTTTGCAGTATGCCTTGTTTATTTCAGTTGTTCACAATGTGATGCTCTATATGTGCAATTATTTACTGTGTGGTACATTTCATCAATCCAGTTTTAAACATACCAATAGTAATGCATATATTTTCTTGCTGTTAAGCCTGTTATAGCTACCATATGCCTCTTTTAAAGTTTTTTGATTGTTTGGTTGTTTGTAGTTAGGATATGTCCAGTTTCAAATGCTATCTTTGGTTGTTCGTAGTATGCCTTGGTTATTCCAGTTATTCACAACATGATGTTCTATAAGTGCAAGTATGAACTGTTGTGCTTAACATGCTTCTCGACGTACCTACACATGAAAATTTTGGGAATGACTGTTGTTTTCCATCGAGGTTAGTTTCATCCCATGGCTTATATATGCTCACTGCTTAGGATATCGGTAGCTAGTACCATATAGGCAGACGGCTGATAAGGGACTAATCGGTGAATCGGACTTTTAGTTGAATATATCTGCAACCCATTTATCGTTAGGTTAATTGGGGCCATATGTAATATATCTGAGGCTACATAGCAACATGCACTGTACTTAATGTCTAAAGATGCAATACTAGGCTATATAGAAACAAGGAAGAGTGTTACATTAATGTTCTAATGATGTCTAGATATACGTAGAAGAGCAGCAACAACAACAACAATAGCAACAACAACAACACAACCCTATTTGGATACTCAACTTAGCTAGAGGTTAGAGTTAGTTTCTAGCTCATTACTAACCCTGAACTAACTCCATCCAAAGAGTTGTTTGGATGGTAGGTTTAGATTGACAATAAATGCACTAGGAGAACTAGCTCCAATTAGCACCTCTTCGGTTGGATTGTTTTTTTGGGTGGGTTATAGATGCAACTAGCTCAAACTAGCCCTCATGTTTAGATATACTTTAGGGCTATTTGAGCCCGAACTAGCTCAAACTAACTGTAATCCCTGGATACAACGGCAGTTAATCAGCCGATAATTTGTAAGAATGCACTAAACTCCTTCCGGCCCATAATATAAGATGTTAATTCATCTAATATGTGAGTATATTGGATGTTATAAGATACTCCCTCTGTTACTAAATATTTATCTTTTTAGAGATTTCAAATGGACTACTACATACGGATGTATATAGACACATTATAAAAGAGTGTTGTACTACATCATTATGCAATTGTTGTTTAGCTTCTAATATTAACTTGGTGCTTTTAGGTACATAGGTCATTGGTAAAGATCCGCGCTTCGACCCTTTCTGCGTATGGGGCAATGAGATATCGATGAACCATCATCAAGTGAGGAAGCTGATAAAGATTGTTAGTAAAATGGGTCCAAAGATGGCAATTAAACTATTTGTTTACACTTTATCCAAGACAACAACAAACTGCATGATGGTAAGTAGGAACTCTGCAGCCTTCTTTTTATTGCCCATAATGAGTTGTGTTAGATGACAATGTCCGAATCTTTTTCCTTTGCAGTGGTTGCCAAAGCAGTTTACTCAAGATTGCATCTCAAACTACATGATTGGTGGGCATGCAAAGGTTAAAGTATTTCTACCAGAACACAATGGTTATCTAGATGTTTTCATGAAGAACATGAAGGATGGGCGATCAGCCATCACAAGGGTTGGACTAGAGTCGTGTGTGCCTTCTGCATGGAGGAGGGCACAATATGGGCATTCCACTTCACCTTGTTCAGCAACCAGAATATATTTCGCCTCTTTCTTTACCGTCTTTAATAGTACAAGTATACAACTATGGTTCATCGTTCTTTATTTGGTTCTTATGTAATTCTTGAACATATGTACCTACGAATCGAATAATGCATTGGTTGTTTGAACCTGATGGATATGAATGAGGCTGTAGCATAAATTCAAATTCAAATTCAAATCCAGTGCAATTTGAAATAGCAGCAATTAAATTACCGTAAAATTATGCTCTCCAGGTTGTTACGGCACACACACTTGGTAAAACACAAACGTTTGCGATATACACCATAATCTGAGCGGGCACAGAGAGGAAACGTGTGCAAGCATGCACACGGTTGCCATTTGCAAAGCGTGTGCGATGTCAGACAATATCACAAATGGTGCGGGCGAACTAAACGTTTGTGTTAGTTGCCTTATCGTACATGATTCACAACCATGATCTGTTTCTAATGAAGTATGCATCGTAAATGTTGCACCACAGAATGGCGTGTGTGATAGTTGTCATGTACGACGATGTTACGATGGTCCGAAGTTTCGTAATCCTGTCCGACACTCGTACGAAGATTAGCTAATCTTCTTAAAAGTGAGCCATTTGTGATGGGCCGCGCATCATACACGTTCTATAATTGTGAGCCGTTTGTGATGGGTCGCGCATCGTAAACATATCACCACAGAATACCGACTGCGATGGCAATGTGAGCAGAAATGAGCAGGAGTGTTGTAGGGTCCCTATCCCTGATGGTTTCTGGGTCGTGTGGGAAGGACCCCCTATCTCCCACACTCACTTGGCGACGGTTCCAAATGTTGTCGTGGAAAGGGATTAAAAACCGTTTGTTTAGGACTGATGCGCACCAGTGACATGGCCAAATAGTCCGGCAAACACGGAACCAAGACTCGTGAAGACATACTCCTCGTGGATCTATAGCCATCCATGGAAAGAAACGCTTGGAACCTTTCCTCAATTCTATTCTTTCCTTTTGAACCTCTCTGCTTTGTTCCCAACCATTGTAGCGTTCCATTTCACAGATCTATAGAATTGAGGTCGCCCCGCTGCCACCTCTAGCATAACAACGTCTATGCAGGTACACCAACACAGATGTCTATCACTTGTATTACATGCCAATTGTCCTTGGCATTCTTGCCAATGATCGATTTTGCTTGTGTTCGCTGACATACAAATAGGGGGCAACACCATCAATGATGAATGTGAGGTTCGGCCATGAGGTGACGGCGGTGAAGGGGCGCACCCCCGCGTGGCTAAGTCCGCAGCTAGGTGCGGAGTTATTCAAGCCGTGTGCCACTCACCCCTACCTAGTGAAGAACGAGTGTAACCATTACTGCCTCGACTGCGCGGGAGAGGAAGGCGCCATCTGTTGCACCCAGTGCATCCATGTATGTAACGCATATAGGATAGAACATTGACGTGTGTAGCTTAATATATTCACGTCTCCGACGCGCACTAATGATGGCGGCGATGTTTTGGATGGATGCAATTTCAGATTCGAAAGTCGTCATACCACGAAGTGATCCGGGTGGCCGAGCTAAAGGCAGTGGCAGATGTCTCGTAGGTGCAGACGTACGTCATCAACTACGACATGGTGGTGTTCCTGAACCGGCGGCCGCAGGCACCGCAGCATGACATCAAGTGCATTTTCCCCGCCGGCGCGTGCCTGGAGTGCGGTCTGGGACTCATGGATGCCAACTTCCTCTTTTGCTCCCTGAGCTGCAAGGTACATGCACGCGTCTTACCGTCGCCTCTTTGGTGTGCTTATTACCTTCCATATTTGTGAGTTCGCTGTGAAGGCACCACGTGGCTCGATACAATCACTTAACTGAAATCGGTCTTTGAATGGATGGACAAGGTCTAACATTAGAGGGTACTATCGCTTTTTTGTGAAATATAGCACCGTGTGGATGAATAGGGTAGTAAATGTCATGGATGAAATGTGCCTATCATTTTTGGAAAATAGGCTATCTCTTGGGCCGAAAATTATTGTTGTAGCCAATTAAGTCGCTTTTAAATCGCAAAGTGCCCTTTCTTAGGCGCCCGACACATCTGGATGGAGGTAGTAGTGGATGCGGCCGGGATGCAAACCTAACTGATGGCCTTGATGCCACCTAGTTCGCGATGGGCTCACATGCTGCAAGCTCTCCCATGTATTAGCTCGCACGCGATCTAGCATACGATTCCATTGCGAGCACTATTTTTCTTTTTCCTCCCATTGCCCACCCCACTAGCGACGGCCGCCTGCCGCCCTGACCACCCATGACTAGCGGTGCTACCCTCGAGTGCCTTGCCGCTCAACCTGCTTGAGCGCCCTGGCCATCCCTCTATCTATTGGTCCCTCCTCCGGTGTCGGGAGTACCCCTGACAATGCTAAGTTTCACAAACATTCGCATTGATTTCATCAACATTGAAAATGTAGCTTATCTTTATGGATGTGTGATGAGGTGCCTTGGTGTAGGTGTTTGTTGGTTTCACTAGATAATGTTCGTAAATTAAAAAGTAAAATCTGAAGAAAATTTAATAGCACGAGCAATACTCAGTAATTTAGTCGTATATGTAAAGCCAAGACCATCTACTTAGGTCACTCATTATTTTCCAGGTTAGGGATATTGGAGAGAACTTCACAACACCCACATTCTATGCAAAAATATGATTTTATGCATTATGCGCAAAAATACATCCTAATAGACACCTGGACCATCCATGCTTGAAGTTCTATATGTTCCTAAGTGGCGCATAATCTTTTGACCCGGAATCGCCTCTTAATCGGTCACATCGCATTCCTTCACGCACATCATATTTTGATCGAAAAAACTATGAATATAATGTTTGTACTTTGGATGTTATTTCTGAAAACTCTATTACTAATATGAGCTCGAAGATCTACTAGCATAGAATACATATGCAATCTTAGGCATTTGCTTGTATGGACATGAAATTTTGCTAGACAGTTTTTTATTTTTTCAATAACTTAGACTTATTGGAGTATATATGAGCATCATGATCAATTATGTTTGCCACATTTGTATGAACTACCTAGCTAGTTTATAGACTTTACTAATGAAAATGTTTGTTTCTTGTTGATGTCAACTTGATGGAATGGTGTCTGATTCGAATCTAACATTCATTATTGATCCAAGACACAACCGGGAAGACTCGAGCTTAGAAACAGAAGAAGAAGAAGAAGAAGAAGAAGAAGAAGAAGAAGAAGAAGAAGAAGAAGAAGAAGAAGAAGAAGAAGAAGAAGAAGAAGAAGAAGAAGGCGGTGATGGACTACCGGGGTCAAGCAACCACCCGCCGGGATGGATTAGCTACCGCTGCCGACCCCGGAAGGGCATCCCTGAATGGGAACCCTTCTATTGATCTTGGTTATTTTTCGTTGGTTTTCACCAATTTAGACATGTTTTTTCTTCTTCATAACAAAATTTTTCATCAGAGTTTTTTATCTTTTACCTCTCATGGAGATGGGTCAAGACTAATTTTCCGAATTGTTCAATAATGGTGAGGTAGCTCCCTCAAAGATACATTATGCATGTTGTAATGCAATCGTTTGGTGCTTATTTAAAGTGTTGTGGATGCTCTTGTTGGGGAACGTAGTAATTTAAAAAAAATCCTACGCACATGCAAGATCATGGTGATGCATAGCAACAAGAGGGGAAGAGTGTTTTCCACATACCCTCATAGACCGTAAGCGGAAGCGTTATGACAACGCGGTTGATGTAGTCGTACGTCTTCATGATCGACCGATCCTAGTACTGAAAATATGACACCTCTGCGATCTGCACAAGTTCAGCTCGATGACGTCCCCCGAACTCTCGATCCAGCTGAGTGTCGAGCAAGAGCTTCGTCAGCACGACATCGTGATGACAGTGATGATGATGCTACCGACACACACTACTGGAATCAGCTACTTTGCCATCTGCCAGCTCTTTGCCGTCAGCTAGCAGACGGCAAAGAAGCTCTTTGCCATCAACTACCTAAAAGCAGACGGCAAAGAACAGGCTGATGGCAAAGAAAGCCTTTGCCATCAGCCTGTTCTTTGCCGTCTGCTAGCTG
>NC_041390.1:178192361-178247516 GCF_002162155.2 Triticum dicoccoides
AAACAACACCCCGACACCGACACGGCACTACCCCGACATCGACACGACACCCCGACCCCCCGACCCCGAAACAGTACCCTGACCCCGACACGGCACCCCGACACCGACAGGACACCCCGACCACCGACACCTCCCGAAAAGGTGTTCTTTGGCCTTCTAGAGGCCGACGGGGTCATATATTTGTGAATTATTAGTGAGGTCATATATTTTTCGATTTTGTTATGAAAAACATCATATATAATTGTGTTGATCGTGTAGTTTTAAATGTGCGGTTGTTTCATCGCTGCGAGGTTTGGTGTTCGACAACCTCGCCGTGCGTTTGACGAGCTCTGCCCCTTCATTCATGGGTGAGCACAAATTTTTTTAGTAGTGTCAGGTATTCAATTTTTTATGTTGTACTTGATGATGATACACTTAAGTGATATACATATTATTATTCATGTCGGTACTTTTTTTATGTTGTACTAATTTCGTTTATTCTTTGTCATGGGAGGTGTTGAAAGATGGTGGGCGCTGGTCGGGAGCGCGCCGAGGCCCCTTCTTCGTTGGCGCGTGGTGCGAGGTCTTCCATTCCACACGCACCTCTCCGCCGAGCGTTGCTGGACAGTATGGCGACACCGCCGGGCCCTTCTTCGTCGACCGCGATACCCAGCAGGGGACGAGGTAAGAAGAAGAGAGGAGGTGGAGCACGTGGTCGCGGGAGAGGAGGTAGGGTGACTCTTATGGCGCCTTCCTCGCCACCGCCCCCAGCTATTTCACCCGAGCACGTGACTGCTAGGGTGGACTCGTCTGAGGAGGAGGCTGCACGGACTCCGGTCCACGAGCCTCCGGTCCATGAGTCTTCGGCCCACGAGCCTCGGGTCGACGGCCCTTTGGCCCACGAGACCCCGCAGGAGCACACGTCTGGATGGGGTACCTGGTCGGGTCAGCCCGAGCATGGCGGGGAGCCGAGTGGTCGTGCTGATGATGGCGAGGAGCCGACTGATGAGGAGGGGGAGGAGGGGGGCAACGTCTACCAACGTGGTGCTACACGGCTCCCGTCCATGCCGGTGACCCGCGAGCAGAGGTGGTTGATTTTCCCTGATGGGGAGAGGTACGTAAGTGCATTTAATATTTTTGTACCTTCTGCATTCACGTTTCTTAAAATAACTAATGCGTTGGCCTTGTCATGTTGCAGGGGTTGGGACCACCATCATAGTGTCCGCCGGCCCAACTCCGTCCTTGGAGTTCTTTGCCGGCAAAACTTCCCGGGTTTTGTCACGTTGCTTGGTGAGGGTCGGCTTCCAGAGCTTGGATTGAGCTGGGAGCACTACGTGGCTGCCCCGGCCCCGCCGGATGAGATTATCGACGGTGTCGTGTGCGACACGAGGGCAGACATGGTGATCAGAAAGTTCTGGGTAATTTCTCCTTTACACATTTAAAAATCTTCAACTAGCTAGTTATTAATTGTACTAATCAATATTGTCTCATTTGATTGCAGACATTCTACAGGTGTGAGGAGGGATACGGGGAGGACGCGGCACATGTTATTGAGAACGTCTGCAAGCGCCTACTCCAAAACTTACGGCACGAGGCTCGTGTGCAGGCTGTTCGAGACTACTACGCCTTGTGTGGTATCAAGAAGACCAAGCCGGCGTGCCACGATAAGTTCCTGAGTAAGGAGCAGTACATGAAGGTAATTCTTAAGGCCTTCTCTACTTAAGTTCCTTCATTTAGTAATTCTTAGCCGTAGCACTCAAGTTTCTATTTGCTAACTTAGGCGCCTCCGAGATGGTGCGCGGATCGGATGGATTGTTGGGAGGTGTTGGTCGATGAGTGGTGCTCAAAACAATGGCTAGCCCTCCACAACGAGGCCAAGGACAGACGTGCCCAAATGGAAGGTGTGCCACACCATCACGACAGCTCCAACTTATATCAGTTCGGGCGCAACTGGGTATGTGGTTTGCTTCATGATTCATGCAATTCATTCATCATGCTAGCTTGAGCCCTTTAATTACTAATTTTCATTGTTTCTCTCTTTCAGGCACGCTACAATAAGGCGGATAAGGTGCCAGAGGTGTATGACCTGTATGCCATGGCCCACACTGCCTCTTTCAAGAAAGTCAAGGCTTTCTCTTAGTCTGACCTCGATGATGCAAACAACTTCACCAACATCTCCTCCCACAACAAGCTCGTGAGATATAGAGATGAGGGGAAGGCGAGGAAAGGGGAGGACTTTAACCCGAGCCAGGGTCCCATTGATCTAGAGCTGGTGATGATATCTGGTGGCGGAAGGTCCCATGGCTCCATAGCCATTGGAGATGGACTTATCTGTTGTCCTAGCACTCTCCCGGAGATCAGGGCGCGCTAGTCGAGCTCCGCTCCTGAGATAAGCCCTCGTGAACGGCCAGTGCAACTCACCATCAAGGTTAGTGATACGTACTTAGTTATCTTTCTCCATTACATTGTGTGCGCTTCCATCAATGATTACAAATGGTCATGTGAGTGGTGTTGCAGGCTGCTATACAGAGTGAGAGAGATAGAACAGAGAAACTTCTGGCGGAGGCGGCGGAGAGGCAGCGGGAGTTGGAGGAGAGGACGACAAAGATGATGGAGGAGGAGAGGGCACGGAATGACATGCAGGCAAGGGCCATGTACGAGCTCCTTGTGGTAAGTTTCTTCTGCAGATTAGCCAAAACATTCATGTAGTGTTTGTCTCATTACTAACTAGTATGACTGAGTCGTCAAAACCAAATGTGCAGTCTGTGTGCGAGAAGACAGGTCAGACCGCTCCGCCGATGCCAGTGATTGCTCCTGGGACCACGGTGAGTTTTATTTGAATGGACATTACTTGCTAGTCTTAACATTTGAGTGTCATCATGCTAACAAGACATTGGAAATGATCTTTGGTGTAGCGTCACCCCAGACAAGCATGGCACGATCCTTCTCCAGCTACTGACACGAGCCACCCCGCTCCTACACCTCCTGGATCTTGGTAAGTTTATCTAGTGTTTTGCTTAACACATGCATAAAGACCTAGACTTAGCTTTATTTCCTCCAATGCTTACCATAATGACCTAGACTTAGCTTCTTCTCCTCCAAAATGACTTAATAAGCTTACTGACCTCCAAAACCATCCATTTTACCTAAGTTAGCTCTAAAACGATCCGTACTTAGCTTACTCAAAAATTGCATAATTAGCTTAGTTAGCTCATAGGTGATCCATTTTACCTAAGTTAGCTCTAAAATGACCCATTTTACCTAGGTTAGCTTATAAATGATCCAGTTCATCCAAGTTAGCTCAAAAATGACCCATTTTACCTAGATTAGATCCTAAATGATCCATTTTACCTACGTTAGCTTTAAAATGACCCATTTCACCTAGGTTAACTCCAAAATGACCCATCTTACCTAGGTTATCTCATAAACGATCCATTTCAACTAATTTAGCTCATAAACGATCCATTTCACCAAGTTAGCTAAAAAATGATCCATTTCACCTAAATTAGCTCTTAAATGATCCATTTCACCTAAGTTAGCTCAAAAAGATCCATTTCAACTAAATTAGCTCATAAATGATCCATTTCACCTAAGTTAGCTCAAAAACGATCCATTTCAACTAAGTTAGCTCATAAATGATCCATTTCACCTAAGTTAGCTAAAAACGATCCATTTCACCTTAGTTACCTCAAAAACGATCCATTTGACCTTAGTTAGCTCATAAACGACCCATTTCAACTAAGTTAGCTCATAAATGATCCATTTCACCTTAGCTAGCTCATAAACGACCCATTTCAACTTAGTTAGCTCATATATGATCCATTTCACGTAAGTTAGCTCATAAATGACATACTCTTCTTGTTCTAGTCTTCTTCTTGTTCTACTCTTCTTGTTCTCGTCTTCTTCTTGTTTTACTCTTCTTGTTCTAACTTTCTTATTTTTCATTTTGCAGATTTCATTCACTTGACGAAAGCTTGCATAGATGGAGTGCTCCTTATCCCTTTCTCTGTTTCTTTTGTATCGTTGAACTATGCATGTATCATTGGATGAAACTATTGTAATATATATGGTTGGATGCCTCTATGTTGAACTTGTTATGTATGATGGAACTATGCATGTAATATATATGGTTGAATGATGAAGTTATGTGTTGGATATCTTATATGTTTGCTCTATAATGGCCTTTTGAAATATATCTATATATGTCATATATATTTGTGATGAAAATTGTTGGATTTAATAAAAAACAGATAAAAGAGCCAATATGCAGGCTCTTTGCCGTCTGCCACCGACGGCAACGGGCTCTTTGCCGTCTGCCGCGGACGGCAAAGAAGACACGTGGCATCCAGCTATGCTTCCTGGGAGCTGACCCATTTGGTCAGTTTGCCTACAGTGGCAGACGGCAAAGACTTTGCCATCAGTGGCAGACGGCAAAGAACCTGCACTTTGCCATCAGTGGCAGACGGCAAAGAACCTGCCATGTAGTGACGTGTAGATGACATCATACGGCGGACGGCAAAGACACTAGAAATTTTGCCGTCAGCGGCGGACGGCAAAGGCCTGCCGTTAGCCACTTAACGGACTGACAGCGCAATTATTGCCGTCCGCTCTCTTTGCCGTCCGCCGCAGACGGCAAAGGGCCTTTGCCTTCAGCCGCTAGGAAGCACACGGCAAAGTAGCTGTTTACCATAGCCTACTTTGCCGGAGCCTTTTGCCGTCTGCGGCTGACGGCAAAGGCCTTTGCCATCCGCCGTTCATGCCTTTGCCGTCCGCCGTGGCAGACGGCAAAATAGCTGATTCCTATAGTGACAGGGCTTCGCCTAAGCACTATGATGATATGACTGAGGTGGATTATAGTGGAGGGGGGCACCGCACACGGCTAAGAGAACAATCATCAACTTGTCTGTCTATGGGGTGCCCCCCTCCCCCGTAAATAAAGGAGTGGAGGAGGGGGAGGGCCGGCCCTCTACTATGGCGCGCCCTAGGTAGTCCTACTCCCACCGGGAGTAGGATTCCCCCCTTTCCAAGTAGGAGTAGGACAAAAGGAAGGGGAAGAGAGAAGAGAAGAGAAGGAAGGAGGGGGTGCCGCCCCTCCCCCCTAGTCCAATTCGGACTAGGACTTGGGGGGGGGGCACGCGGCCTGCCCTAGGCAGCCCCTCTCTCTCTCCCCCTAAAGCCCAATAAGGCCCATATACTCCCCGGGGGGGTGTCCGGTAACCTCCCGGTACTCCAGAAAATGCCCGAACTCATCCGGAACCATTCTGTTGTCCAAACATAGGCTTCCACGTCATGTCCGTCATCAAATCCTGGACTCCGAACTACCTTCGGTACATTGAAACACATAAACTCATAATACCGATCGTCACCGAATGTTAAGCGTGCGGACCCTACGGGTTCGAGAACTATGTAGACATGACCGAGACATGTCTCCAGTCAATAACCAATAGCGGAACTGGGATGTTCATATTGGCTCCCACATATTATACGAAGATCTTTATCGGTCAAACCGCATAACGATATACGTTTGTTCCCTTTGTCATTGGTATGTTACTTGCCCGAGATTCGATCGTCGGTATCTCAATACCTAGCTCAATCTCGTTACCGGCAAGTCTCTTTACTCGTGCAGTAATGCATCATCCTACAACTAACTCATTAGTCACATTGCTTGCAAGGCTTATATTGATGTGCATTACCGAAAGGGCCCAGAGATACCTCTCTGACAATCGGAGTGACAAATCCTAATCTCGATCTATGGCAACTAAACAAACACCACCGGAGACACCTCTAGAGCACATTTATAATCACCCAGTTACGTTGTGACGTTTGGTAGCACACAAATTGTTCCTCCAGTATTCGGGAGTTGCATGATCTCATAGTCATAGGAATATGTATAAGTTATGGAGAAAGCAATAGCAACAAACTAAACAATCATCGTGCTAAGCTAATGGATGGGTCAATTAAATCACATCATTCTCTAATGATGTGATCCCATTAATCAAATGACAACTCATGTATATGGTTAGGAAACATAACCATCATTGATTCAACGAGCTAGTCAAGTAGTGGCAAACTAGTGACACTCTGTTTGTCTATGTATTCACACATGTACTAAGTTTCTGGTTAATACAATTCTAGCATGAATAATAAACATTTATCATGATATAAAAAAATATAAATAACAACTTTATTATGGCCTCTAGGGCATATTTCCTTCAGTCTCCCACATGCACTAGATTCAATAATCTAGATTACATTGTAATGATTCTAACACCCATGGAGTCTTGGTGTTGATCATGTTTTTCCCGTGTGAGAGGCTTAGTCAACGGTTCTGCAACATTTAGATCCGTATGTATCTTGGAAATCTCTATGTCTCCCACCTTGACTCCACCATTCAATATAAATACATTTCCGGTTTGTGACTTAGAGTCATCCGAATCAGTGTCAAAGCTTGCATCGACGTAACCATTTAAGACGAGCTCTTTGTCACCTCAACAAACAAGAAACATATCCTTAGTCCTTTTTAGGTATTTCAAGATGTTCTCGACCGTTGTCCAGTTATCCACTCCTGGATTACTTTGGTACCTCCCTGCTAAACTAATAGCAAGGCACACATCTGGTCTGGTACACAACATTGCATACATGATAGAACCTATGGCCGAGGCATAGGGAATGACTTCCATTTTCTCTCTATCTTCTGAAGTTGTCGGGCATTGTGTCCGACTCAACTTCACACATTGTAACATAGGTAGGAACCCTTTCTTTGACTGATCCATTTTGAACTTCTTCAAAACTTTATCAAGGTATGTGCTTTGTGAAAGTCCAATAAGCGTGTTGATCTATCTCTATAGTTCTTGATGCGTAATATATAAGGAGCTTCACCGAGGTCTTTCATTGAAAAATTCTTATTCAAGTATCCTTTTATGCTATTCAGAAATTCAGTATCATTTCCCATCAACAATATGTCATCTACATATAATATCAGAAATGCTACAGAGCTCCCACTCAGTTTCTTGTAAATATAGGCTTCTCCAAAAGTCTGTATAAAATCATATGCTTTGATCACACTATCAAAGTGTATATTCCAACTCCTAGAGGCTTGCACCAGTCCATAAATGGATCGCTGGAGCGTGCACACTTTATAAGCACTTTTTGGATCGACGAAACCTTCTGGTTGCATCATATACATCTCTTCTTTAAGATATCCATTAAGGAATGCAATTTTGACATCCAGTTGCCAAATTTCATAATCATAAAATATGGCAATTGCTAAAATGATTCGGACGGACTTAAGCATCGCTACGGGTGAGAAGGTCTCATCGTAGTCAACTCCTTGAACTTGTCGAAAACCTTTTGCAACAAGTTGAGCTTTGTAGATAGTAATATTACCGTCAGCGTCAGCCTTCTGCTTGAAGATCCATTTATTCTCTATGTCCTACCGATCATCGGGCAAGTCAATCAAAGTCCACACTTTGTTCTCATACATGGGTCCCATCTCAGATTTCATGGCCTCAAGCCATTTTTTGGAATCTGGGGTCATCATCGCTTCCTCATATTTCGTAGGTTCGTCATGGTCAAGTAACATGACTTCCAGAACAGGATTACCGTACCACTCTGGTGCGGATCTTACTCTGGTTGACCTACGAGGTTCGGTAGTAACTTGATCAGAAGTTTCATGATCATCATCATTAGCTTCCTCACTAGTGTAGGAATCACTGGAACTGATTTCAGTGATGAACTAATTTCCAATAAGGGAGAAGGTACAATTACCTCGTCAAGTTCTACTTTCCTCCCACTCAGTTCTTTCGAGAGAAACTCCTCTAGAAATTCTTAACAACAAATATCTTTCCTTCGGATCTATGATAGAAGGTGTACCCAACAGTCTCCTTTGGGTATCCTATGAAGACACATTTCTCCGATTTGGGTTCGAGCTTATCAGGTTGAAGCTTTTTCACATAGGCATCGCAGCCTAAAACATTAAGAAACGACAACTTGGGTTTCTTGCCAAACCACAGTTCATAAGGTGTCGTCTCAACGGATTTAGATGGTGCCCTATTTAACGTCAATGCAGCCGTCTCTAAAGCATAACGCCAAAATGATAGCGGTAAATCAGTGAGAGACATCATAGATCGCACCATATCTAATGAAGTGCGGTTACGACGTTCGGACACACCATTACATTGTGGTGTTCTAGGTGGCGTGAGTTGCGAAACTATTCCGCATTGCTTCAAATGAAGTCCAAACTCATAACTCAAATATTCACCTCCACGATCAGATTGCAGAAACATGATTTTCTTGTTATGATGATCTTCCACTTCACTTTGAAATTCTTTGAACTTTTCAAATGTTTCAGACATATGTTTCATTAAGTAGATATACCCATATCTTCTCAAATCATCTGTGAAGGTGAGAAAATAACAATATCCGCCGCAACCTTCAATGTTCATTGGACCACATACATCAGTATGATTCCCAATAAATCTGTTGCTCGCTCCATTGTGCCGGAGAACGGAGTTTTAGTCATCTTGCCCATGAGGCATGGTTCGCAAGTACCAAGTGATTCATAATCAAGTGATTCCAGAAATCCATCAGAATGGAGTTTCTTCATGCGCTTTACACCAATATGACCTAAATAGCAGTGCCACAAATAAGTTGCACTATTATTATCAACTCTGCATCTTTTGGCTTCAATACTATGAACATGTGTATCACTACTATCAAGATTTAGTAAAAATAGACCACTCATCAAGGGTGCATGACCATAAAAGATATTACTCATATAAATAGAACAACTATTATTCTCTGATTTAAATGAATAACCGTCTCGCATCAAACATGATCCAAATATAATGTTCATGCTCAACGCTGGCACCAAATAACAATTATTTAGGTCTAAAACTAATCCCGAAGGTAGATGTAGAGGTAGCGTGCCGGCGGAGATCACATCGACTTTGGAACCATTTCCCACACGCATTGTCACCTCTTCCTTAGCCAACCTTCGCTTAATCCGTAGCCCCTGTTTCGAGTTGCAAATGTTAGCAACTGAACCAGTATCAAATACCCAGGCACTACTATGAGTATTAGTAAGTTACACATCAATAACATGTATATCAGATATACCTTTCAATTTGTCATCCTTCTTCTCCGCCAAATACTTGGGGCATTTCTGCTTCCAGTGACCAGTTCCTTTGTAGTAGATGCACTCAGTCTCTGGCTTAGGTCCAGACTTGGGTTTCTTCACTTGAGCAGAAACTGGATTGCTGTTCTTCTTGAAGTTCCCCTTCTTCCCTTTACCCTTTTTCTTGAAACTGGTGGTCTTGTTGACCATCAACACTTGATGCTCCTTCTTGATTTCTACCTCTGCAGCCTTTAGCATTACGAAGAGCTTAGGAATCATCTTATCCATTCCTTGCATATTATAGTTCATCATGAAGCTCTTGTAGCTTGGTGGCAGTGATTGAAGAACTCTGTCAATGACACTATCATCATGAAGATTAACTCCCAGCTGAGTCAAGTGGTTGTGGTAGCCAAACATTCTGAGTATATGTTCACTGAGAGAACTATTCTCCTCCATCTTGTAGCTGTAGAACTTATTGGAGACTTCACATCTCTCAATCTGGGCATTTGCTTGAAATATTAACTTCAACTCCTGGAACATCTCATATTCTTCATGACGTTCAAAACGTCATTGAAGTCCCGGTTCTAAGCCGTAAAGCATGGCACACTGAACTATCGAGTATTCATCAGCTTTGCTCTACCAGACGTTCATAACGTCCGGAGTTGCTCCTGCGGCGGGTCTTGCACCTAGCGGTGCTTCCAGGACGTAATTCTTCTGTGCAGCAATGAGGATAATCCTTAAGTTACGGACCCACTTCGTGTACCTAGTTGCTACCATCATCTTTCAACTTAGCTTTATCTAGGAACGCATTAAAATTCAATGGAACGGTAGCACCGGCCATCTATCTACAACAACATAGACATGCAAAATACTATCAGGTACTAAGTTCATGATAAATTAATGTTCAACAACAACAACAACAACAACAACAACAACAACAACAACAACAACAACAACAACAACAACAAAGCCTTTAGTCCCAAACAAGTTGGGGTAGGCTAGAGGTGAAACCCATAAGATCTCGCAACCAACTCATGGCTCTGGCACATGGATAGCAAGCTTCCACGCACCCCTGTCCATAGCTAGCTCTTTGGTGATACTCCAATCCTTCAGGTCTCTCTTAACGGACGCCTCCCATGTCAAATTCGGTCTACCCCGCCCTCTCTTGACATTCTCCGCACGCTTTAGCCGTCCACTATGCACCGGAGCTTCTGGAGGCCTGCGCTGAATATGCCCAAACCATCTCAGACGATGTTGGACAAGCTTCTCTTCAATTGGTGCTACCCCAACTCTATCTCATATATCATCATTCCGGACTCGATCCTTCATCGTGTGGCCACACATCCATCTCAACATACGCATCTCCGCCACACCTAACTGTTGAACATGTCGCCTTTTAGTCGGCCAACACTCAGCGCCATACAACATTGCGGGTCGAACCGCCGTCATGTAGAACTTGCCTTTTAGCTTTTGTGGCACTCTCTTGTCACAGTGAATGCCAGAAGCTTGGCGCCACTTCATCCATCCGGCTTTGATTCGATGGTTCACATGTTCATCAATACACCCATCCTCCTGCAACATTGACCCCAAATACCGAAAGGTGTCCTTCTGAGGTACCACCTGGCCATCAAGGCTAACCTCCTCCTCACACCTAGTAGTACTGAAACCGCACATCATGTACTCGGTTTTAGTTCTACTAAGCCTAAACCCTTTCGATTCCAAGGTTTGTCTCCATAACTCTAACTTCCTATTTACCCCTGTCCGACTATCGTCAACTAGCACCACATCATCCGCAAAGAGCATACACCATGGGATATCTCCTTGTATATCCCTTGTGACCTCATCCATCACCAATGCAAAAAGATAAGGGCTCAAAGCTGACCCCTGATGCAGTCCTATCTTAATCGGGAAGTCATCAGTGTCGACATCACTTGTTTGAACACTTGTCACAACATTATCGTACATGTCCTTGATGAGGGTAATGTACTTTGCTAGGACTTTGTGTTTCTCCAAGACCCACCACATGACATTCCGCGATATCTTATCATAGGCCTTCTCCAAGTCAATGAACACCATATGCAAGTCCTTCTTTTGCTCCCTATATCTCTCCATAAGTTGTCGTACCAAGAAAATGGCTTCCATGGTTGACCTCCCAGGCATGAAACCAAACTGATTTTTGGTCACGCTTGTCATTCTTCTTAAGCGGTGCTCAATGACTCTCTCCCATAGCTTCATTGTATGGCTCATTAGCTTAATTCCACGGTAATTAGTACAACTCTGAACATCCCCCTTGTTCTTGAAGATTGGTACTAATAAACTCCGTCTCCATTCTTCTGGCATCTTGTTTGCCCGAAAGATGAGGTTGAAAAGCTTGGTTAGCCATACTATCGCTATGTCTCCGAGACCTTTCCACACCTCAATGGGGATACAATCAGGGCCCATCGCCTTGCCTCCTTTCATCCTTTTTAAAGCCTCCTTGACCTCAGACTCCTGGATTCGCCGCACAAAACGCATGCTGGTCTCATCAAAGGAGTCGTCCAGTTCAATGGTAGAACTCTCATTCTCCCCATTGAACAGCTTGTCGAAGTACTCCCGCCATCTATGCTTAATCTCCTCGTCCTTCACCAAGAGTTGGCCTGCTCCATCCTTGATGCATTTGACTTGGCCAATATCCCTCGTCTTCCTCTCTCGGATCTTGGCCATCTTATAGATGTCACTTTCACCTTCCTTCGTGCCTAATCGTTGGTAGAGGTCCTCATATGCCCGACCCCTTGCTTCACCAACAGCTCGCTTTGCGGTCTTCTTCGCCATCTTGTACTTCTCTATGTTGTCTGCACTCCTATCCAGGTATAGGCGTTTGAAGCAATCTTTCTTCTCTTTAATCGCCTTCTGGACTTAAGAACTCCCACTTAGATAGACATCTCTCTAGTCATCTCAATGATCATGTGATCCATATCAACTAAACCATGTCCGATCATCACATGAGATGGAGTAGTTATCAATGGTGAACATCACTATGTTGACCATACCTACTATATGATTCACGGTCGACCTTTCGGTATCAGTGTTCCGAGGCCATATCTGCATATGCTAGGCTCGTCAAGTTTAGCCCAAGTATTCTACGCGTGCAAAACTGGCTTGCACCCATTATATGTGAACGTACAGCTTATCACACCCGACCATCATGTGGTGTCTCGGCACAACGAACTGTAGCAATGGTGCATACTCAGGGAGAACACTTATACCTTGAAATTTAGTGAGAGATCATCTTATAATGCTACCGCCGTACTAAGAAAAATAAGATGCTTAAAAGATAAAAATCACATGCAATGAAAATAAGTGATATGATATGGACATTATCATCTTGTGGCTTTGATCTCCATCTCCAAAGCACCATCATGATCACCATCGAAACCGGCTTGACACCTTGATCTCCATCGTAGCATCGTTGTCGTCTCGCCAACTATTGCTTCTACGACTATCGCTACCGCTTAGTGATAAAGTAAAGCAATTACATGGTGACTGCAAGTCATACAATCAAGCGACAACCATAAGGCTACTGCCACTTGCCGATAGCGCTTACAAAACATGATCATCTCATACAACAATTTATATCTCATCATGTCTTAACCATATAACATCACAACATGCCCTGCAAAAACCAGTTAGACATCCTCTACTTTGTTGTTGCATGTTTTACGTGGCTGCTATGGGCTTCTAGCAAGAACCATTCTTACCTACGCATCAAAACCACAACAATTTTTCGTCAAATGTGCTGTTTTAACCTTCAACAAGGACCGGGCATAGTCAAACTCAATTCAACTAAAGTTGGAGAAACAGACACCCGCTAGCTACCTGTGTGCGAAGCACGTCGGTGGAACCAGTCTAATGAACGCGGTCATATAATGTCGGTCCGGCCCGCTTCATCCAACAATACCACCAAATCAAAGTAAGACGTTGCTGGTAAGCAGTATGACTATTATCTCCCACAACTCATTGTGTTCTACTCGTGCATATAACATCTACACATAGACCTGGCTCGGATGCCACTGTTGGGGAACGTAGTATTTCAAAAAAATTCCTACCATCGTTCAAGATCTATCTAGGAGAAGCATAGCAATGAGCGGGGAGAGTGTGTCCACGTACCCTCGTAGACCGAAAGCGGAAGCATTTAGTAACGCGGTTGATGTAGTCGAACGTCTTCGCGATCCAATCGGTCCAAGTACCGAACGTACGGCACCTCCGTGTTCTGCACATGTTCAGGTCGATGACGTCCCTTGATCTCTTGATCCAGTTGAGGACGAGGGAGAGTTTCGGTACCACAACTGCATGGTGATGGTGATGATGAAGTTACCGTCGCAGGGCTTCGCCTAAGCACTATGACGATATGACCGAGGTGTGTAACTGTGGAGGGGGGCACTGCACACGGCTAAGAGAAGACTTGGTGTGCCTTTGGGGTGCCCCACTCCCACGTATATAAAGGGGAGAGGAGAGGTGGCTGGCCTAAGGGTGGCGCGCCAGGTGTGGGGAGTTCTACTAGGACTCCCTAGTCCAAGTAGGAATCCCCTCTCCTTTTTCCTTTTTCAGAATAGCAAAGAGGTAAAGAGAGGAGGACTAGGAGAGGGAAAGGGGGGTGCTGCCCCCACCCCTTCTCCAATTTGGATTGGCAAGGGGGGGTGCCACCTCCCCAGCCGTCTCTCCTCCACTAAGGCTCATGTGTGGCCCATTAACTTCCCGGGGGGTCCGGTAACCCACGGTACTAAAGCAGCCGTCTCTAAAGCATAACCCCAAAATGATAGCGGTAAATCAGTGAGAGACATCATAGATCACACCATATCTAATAAAGTGTGGTTACGACGTTCGGACACAACATTACGTTGTGGTGTCCCAGGTGGCGTGAGTTGCGAAACTATTCCGCATTGCTTCAAATGAAGTCCAAACTCATAACTCAAATATTCACCTCCACGATCAGATTGCAGAAACTTGATTTTCTTGTTATGATGATTTTCCACTTCACTCTGAAATTCTTTGAACTTTTCAAATCATTCAGACTTATGTTTCATTAAGTAGATGTACCCATATCTGCTCAAATCATCTATGAAGGTGAGAAAATAACGATATCCGCCGCGAGCTTCAATGTTCATTGGACCACATACACCAGTATGATTCCCAATAAAGCTGTTGCTCGCTCCATTGTGCTAGAGAATGGAGTTTTAGTCATCTTGCCCATGAGGCTTGGTTCGCAAGTACCAAGTGATTCATAATCAAGTGATTCCAGAAGTCCATCAGAATGGAGTTTCTTCATGCGCTTCGCACCAATATGACCTAAACAGCAGTGCCACAAATAAGTTGCACTATCATTATCAACTCTGCATCTGTTGGCTTCAATACTATGAACATGTGTATCACTACTATCGAGATTTAGTAAAAATAGAGCACTCATCAAGGGTGCATGACCATAAAAGATATTACTCATATAAATAGAACAACCATTATTCTCTGATTTAAATGAATAACCGTCTCGCATCAAACAAGATCCAGATATAATGTTCATGCTCAACGCTGGCACCAAATAAAAATTATTTAGGTCTAAAACTAATCCCGAAGGTAGATGTAGAGGTACAGTGCCGACGGCGATCACATCGACTTTGGAACCATTTCCCACATGCATCGTCACCTCTTCCCTAGCCAATCTTCGCTTAATCCGTAGCCCCTGTTTCGAGTTGCAAATGTTAGCAACTGAACCAGTATCAAATACCCATGCACTACTACGAGTATTAGTAAGGTAAACATCAATAACATGTATCTCAGATATACCTTTCAATTTGTCATCCTTCTTCTCCGCCAAATACTTGGGGCAGTTCTGCTTCCAGTGACCAGTTCCTTTGCAGTAGAAGCACTTAGTCTCTGGCTTAGGTCCAGACTTGGTTTCTTCACTTGAGCAGCAACTGGCTTGTTGTTCTTCTTGAAGTTCCCCTTCTTCCCTTTACCTTTTTTCTTGAAACTGGTGGTCTTGTTGACCATCAACACTTGATGCTCCTTCTTGATTTCTACCTCTGCAGCCTTTAGCATTACGAAGAGCTTAGGAATCGTCTTATCCATCCCTTGCATATTATAGTTCATCATGAAGCTCTTGTAGCTTGGTGGCAGTGATTGAAGAACTCTGTCAATGACACTATCATCATGAAGATTAACTCCCAGCTGAGTCAAGTGGTTGTGGTAGCCAAACATTCTGAGTATATGTTCACTGACAGAACTATTCTCCTCCATCTTGCAGCTGTAGAACTTATTGGAGACTTCATATCTCTCAATCTGGGCATTTGCTTGAAATATGAACTTCAACTCCTGGAACATCTCATATGCTTCATGACGTTCAAAACATCATTGAAGTCCTGGTTCTAAGCCGTAAAGCATGGCACACTGAACTATCGAGTATTCATCAACTTTGCTCTGCCAGACGTTCATAACATCCAGAGTTGCTCCTGCGGCGGGTCTTGCACCTAGCGGTGCTTCCAGGACATAATTCTTCTGTGCAGCAATGAGGATAATCCTTAAGTTACGGACCCACTTCGTGTACCTAGTTGCTACCATCATCTTTCAACTTAGCTTTCTCTAGGAACGCATTAAAATTCAATGGAACGGTAGCACGGGCCATCTATCTACAACAACATAGACATGCAAAATACTATCAGGTACTAAGTTCATGATAAATTAATGTTCAATTAATCAAATTACTTAAGAACTCCCACTTAGATAGACATCTCTCTAGTCATCTCAATGATCATGTGATCCATATCAACTAAACCATGTCCGATCATCACATGAGATGGAGTAGTTTTCAATGGTGAACATCACTATGTTGATCATATCTACTATATGATTCACGGTCGACCTTTCGGTCTAAGTGTTACGAGGCCATATCTGCATATGCTAGGCTCGTCAAGTTTAACCCAAGTATTCTGCGTATGCAAAACTGGCTTGCACCCATTATATGTGAACGTAGAGCTTATCAATCCCGATCATCATGTGGTGTCTCGGCACGATGAACTGTAGCAACGGTGCATACTCAGGGAGAACACTTATACCTTGAAATTTAGTGAGAGATCATCTTATAATGCTACCGCTGTACTAAGAAAAATAAGATGCTTAAAAGATAAAAATCACATGCAATGAAAATAAGTGATATGATATGGACATTATCATCTTGTGCCTTTGATCTCCATCTCCAAAGCACCGTCATGATCACCATCGTCACCGGCTTGACACCTTGATCTCCATCGTAGCATCGTTGTCATCTTGCCAACTATTGCTTCTACGACTATCGCTACCGCTTAGTGATGAAGTAAAGCAATTACATGGTGACTGCAAGTCATACAATAAAGTGACAACCATAAGGCTACTGCCACTTGCCGATAACGCTTACAAAACATGATCATCTCATACAACAATTTATATCTCATCATGTCTTAACCATATAACATCATAACATGCCCTGCAAAAACAAGTTAGATGTCCTCTACTTTATTGTTGTATGTTTTACGTGGCTGCTATGGGCTTCTAGCAAGAACCGTTCTTACCTACGCATCAAAACCACAACAATTTTTCATCAAGTGTGCTGTTTTAACCTTCAACAAGGACCGGGCATAGTCAAACTCAATTCAACTAAAGTTGGAGAAACAGACACCCGCTAGCTACCTGTGTGCGAAGCACGTCGGTGGAACCAGTCTAATGAACGCGGTCATATAATGTCGGTCCGGCCCGCTTCATCCAAGAATACCACCCAATCAAAGTAAGACGTTGCTGGTAAGCAGTCTGACTATTATCTCCCACAATTCATTGTGTTCTACTCGTGCATATAACATCTACACATAGACCTGGCTCGGATGCCACTGTTGGGGAACGTAGTATTTCAAAAAAAATTCCTACCATCGTGCAAGATCTATCTAGGAGAAGCATAGCAACGAGTGGGGAGAGTGTGTCCACGTACCCTCATAGACCGAAAGCGGAAGCATTTAGTAACGCGGTTGATGTAGTCGAACGTCTTCGCGATCCAACCGGTCCAAGTACCGAACGTACGGCACCTCCGTGTTCAGCACATGTTCAGGTCGATGACATCCCTCGATCTCTTGATCCAGTTGAGGATGAGGGAGAGTTCCGGTAGCACGACTGCGTGGTGATGGTGATGATGAAGTTACCAATGCAGGGCTTAGCCTAAGCACTATGACGATATGACCGAGGTGTGTAACTGTGGAGGGGGGCACTGCACACGGCTAAGAGAAGACTTGGTGTGCCTTTGGGTGCCTCACTCCCACGTATATAAAGGGGGGAGGAGAGGTGGCTGGCCCAAGGGTGGCGCGCCAGGTGTGGGGAGTTCTACTAGGACTCCCTAGTACAAGTAGGAATCCCCTCTCCTTTTTCCTTTTTCAGAATAGCAAAGAGGTAAAGAGAGGAGGACTAGGAGAGGGAAAGGGGGGTGCTGCCTCCACCCCTTCTCCAATTCGGATTGGCAAGGGGGGGTGCCACCTCCCCAGCCGTCTCTCCTCCACTAAGGCTCATGTGTGGCCCATTAACTTCCCGGGGGGGGGGGGGCCCGATAACCCACGGTACTAAAGCAGCCGTCTCTAAAGCATAACCCCAAAATGATAGCGGTAAATCAGTGAGAGACATCATAGATCGCACCATATCTAATAAAGTGTGGTTACGACGTTCGGACACACCATTACGTTGTGGTGTTCCAGGTGGCGTGAGTTGCGAAACTATTCCGTATTGCTTCAAATGAAGTCCAAACTCATAACTAAAATATTCACCTCCATGATCAGATTGCAGAAACTTGATTTTCTTGTTATGATGATTTTCCACTTCACTCTGAAATTGTTTGAACTTTTCAAATCATTCACACTTATGTTTCATAAAGTAGATGTACCCATATCTGCTCAAATCATCTATAAAGGTGAGAAAATAACGATATCCGCCGCGAGCTTCAATGTTCATTGGACCACATACACCAGTATGATTCCCAATAAAGCTGTTGCTCTCTCCATTGTGCCAGAGAATGGAGTTTTAGTCATCTTGCCCATGAGGCTTGGTTCGCAAGTACCAAGCGATTCATAATCAAGTGATTCCAGAAGTCGATCAGAATGGAGTTTCTTCATGCGCTTCACACCAATATGACCTAAACAGCAGTGCCACAAATAAGTTGCACTATCGTTATCAACTCTGCATCTGTTGGCTTCAATACTATGAACATGTGTATCACTACTATCAAGATTTAGTAAAAATAGAGCACTCATCAAGGGTGCATGACCATAAAAGACATTACTCATATAAATAGAACAACTATTATTCTCTGATTTAAATGAATAACCATATCGCATCAAACAAGATCCAAATATAATGTTCATGCTCAATGCTGGCACCAAATAACAATTATTTAGGTCTAAAACTAATCCCGAAGGTAGATGTAGAGGTACAGTGCCGACGGCGATCACATCGACTTTGGAACCATTTCCCACATGCATTGTCACCTCTTCCTTAGCCAATCTTCGCTTAATCCGTAGCACCTGTTTCGAGTTGCAAATGTTAGCAACTGAAACAGTATCAAATACCCATGCACTACTACGAGTATTAGTAAGGTATACATCAATAACATGTATCTCAGATATACCTTTCAATTTGTCATCCTTCTTCTCCGCCAAATACTTGGGGCAGTTCTGCTTCGAGTGACCAGTTCCTTTGCAGTAGAAGCACTCAGTCTCTGGCTTAGGTCCAGACTTGGGTTTCTTCACTGAGGAGCAACTGGCTTGCTATTCTTCTTGAAGTTCCCCTTCTTCCCTTTACCTTTTTTCTTGAAACTGGTGGTCTTGTTGACCATCAACACTTGATGCTCCTTCTTGATTTCTACCTCTGCAGCCTTTAGCATTACGAAGAGCTTAGGAATCATCTTATCCATCCCTTGCATATTATAGTTCATCATGAAGCTCTTGTAGCTTGGTGGCAGTGATTGAAGAACTCTGTCAATGACACTATCATCATGAAGATTAACTCCCAGCTGAGTCAAGTGGTTGTGGTAGCCAAACATTCTGAGTATATGTTCACTGACAGAACTATTCTCCTCCATCTTGCAGCTGTAGAACTTATTGGAGACTTCATATCTCTCAATCTGGGCATTTGCTTGAAATATTAACTTCAACTCCTGGAACATCTCATATGCTTCATGATGTTCAAAACGTCGTTGAAGTCCTGGTTCTAAGCCGTAAAGCATGGCACACTGAACTATCGAGTATTCATCAGCTTTGCTCTGCCAGACGTTCATAACGTCCAGAGTTGCTCCTGCGGCGGGTCTTGCACCTAGCGGTGCTTCCAGGACGTAATTTTTCTGTGTAGCAATGAGGATAATCCTTAAGTTACGGACCCACTTCGTGTACCTAGTTGCTACCATCATCTTTCAACTTAGCTTTCTCTAGGAACGCATTAAAATTCAATGGAACGGTAGCACGGGCCATCTATCTACAACAACATAGACATGCAAAATACTATCAGGTACTAAGTTCATGATAAATTAATGTTCAATTAATCAAATTACTTAAGAACTCCCACTTAGATAGACATCTCTCTAGTCATATCAATGATCATGTGATCCATATCAACTAAACCATGTCCGATCATCACATGAGATGGAGTAGTTTTCAATGGTGAACATCACTATGTTGATCATATCTACTATATGATTCATGGTCGACCTTTCGGTCTCAGTGTTCCGAGGCCATATCTGCATATGCTAGGCTCGTCAAGTTTAACCCAAGTATTATGCGTATGCAAAACTGGCTTGCACCCATTATATGTGAACGTAGAGCTTATCACACCCCATCATCATGTGGTGTCTCGGCATGATGAACTGTAGCAACGGTGCATACTCAGGGAGAACACTTATACCTTGAAATTTAGTGAGAGATCATCTTATAATGCTACCGCTGTACTAAGAAAAATAAGATGCTTAAAAGAAAAAAATCACATGCAATGAAAATAAGTGATATGATATGGACATTATCATCTTGTGCCTTTGATCTCCATCTCCAAAGCTCCATCATGATCACCATCATCACCAGCTTGACACCTTGATCTCCATCATAGCATCGTTGTTGTCTCGCCAACTATTACTTCTACGACTACCGCTACCGCTTAGTGATGAAGTAAAGCAATTACATGGTGACTGCAAGTCATACAATAAAGCGACAACCATAAGGCTACTGCCACTTGCCGATAACGCTTACAAAACATGATCATCTCATACAACAATTTATATCTCATCATGTCTTAACCATATAACATCATAACATGCCCTGCAAAAACAAGTTAGATGTCCTCTACTTTATTGTTGCATGTTTTACGTGGCTGCTATGGGCTTCTAGCAAGAACCGTTCTTACCTACGCATCAAAACCACAACAATTTTTCATCAAGTGTGCTGTTTTAACCTTCAACAAGGACCGGGCATAGTCAAACTCAATTCAACTAAAGTTGGAGAAACAGACACCCGCTAGCTACCTGTGTGCGAAGCACGTCGGTGGAACCAGTCTAATGAACGCGGTCATATAATGTCGGTCCGGGCCTCTTCATCCAAGAATACCACCCAATCAAAGTAAGACGTTGCTGGTAAGCAGTATGACTATTATCTCCCACAATTCATTGTGTTCTACTCGTGCATATAACATCTACACATAGACCTGGCTCGGATGCCACTGTTGGGGAATGTAGTATTTCAAAAAAATTCCTACCATCGTGCAAGATCTATCTAGGAGAAGCATAGCAACGAGCGGGGAGAGTGTGTCCATGTACCCTCGTAGACCGAAAGCGGAAGCATTTAGTAACGCGGTTGATGTAGTCGAACGTCTTCGCGATCCAACCGGTCCAAGTACCGAACGTACGGCACCTCCGTGTTCAGCACATGTTCAGGTCGATGACGTCCCTCGATCTCTTGATCCAGTTGAGGACGAGGGAGAGTTCCGGTAGCACGACTGCATGGTGATGGTGATGATGAAGTTACCAATGCAGGGCTTCGCCTAAGCACTATGACGATATGACCGAAGTGTGTAACTGTGGAGGGGGGCACTGCACACGGCTAAGAGAAGACTTGGTGTGCCTTTGGGGTGCCCCACTCCCACGTATATAAAGGGGGGAGGAGAGGTGGCTGGCCCAAGGGTGGCGCGCCAGGTGTGGGGAGTTCTACTAGGACTCCCTAGTACAAGTAGGAATCCCCTCTCCTTTTTCCTTTTCAGAATAGCAAAGAGGTAAAGAGAGGAGGAATAGGAGAGGGAAAGGGGGGTGCTGCCTCCACCCCTTCTCCAATTCGGATTGGCAAGGGGGGTGCCACCTCCCCAACCGTCTCCCCTCCACTAAGTAGATGTACCCATATCTGCTCAAATCATCTATGAAGGTTAGAAAATAACGATATCCGTCGCGAGCTTCAATGTTCATTGGACCACATACATCAGTATGATTCCCAATAAAGCTGTTGCTCGCTCCATTGTGCCGGAGAATGGAGTTTTAGTCATCTTGCCCATGAGGCATGGTTCGCAAGTACCAAGTGATTCATAATCAAGTGATTCCAGAAGTCCATCAGAATGGAGTTTCTTCATGCGCTTCGCACCAATATGACCTAAACAGCAGTGCCACAAATAAGTTGCACTATCATTATCAACTCTGCATCTGTTGGCTTCAATACTATGAACATGTGTATCACTACTATCGAGATTTAGTAAAAATAGAGCACTCATCAAGGGTGCATGACCATAAAAGATATTACTCATATAAATAGAACAACCATTATTCTCTGATTTAAATGAATAACCGTCTCGCATCAAACAAGATCCAGATATAATGTTCATGCTCAATGTTGGCACCAAATAACAATTATTTAGGTCTAAAACTAATCCCGAAGGTAGATGTAGAGGTACCGTGCCGACGGCGATCACATCGACTTTGGAACCATTTCCCACATGCATCGTCACCTCTTCCTTAGCCAATCTTCGCTTAATCCGTATCACCTGTTTCGAGTTGCAAATGTTAGCAACTGAAACAGTATCAAATACCCATGCACTACTACGAGTATTAGTAAGGTATACATCAATAACATGTATCTCAGATATACCTTTCAATTTGTCATCCTTCTTCTCCGCCAAATACTTGGGGCAGTTCTGCTTCCAGTGACCAGTTCCTTTGCAGTAGAAGCACTTAGTCTCAAGCTTAGGTCCAGACTTGGGTTTCTTCACTTGAGAAATAACTGGCTTGCTGTTCTTCTTGAAGTTCCCCTTCTTCCCTTTACCCTTTTTCTTGAAACAGGTGGTCTTGTTGACCATCAACACTTGATGCTCCTTCTTGATTTCTACCTCTGCAGCCTTTAGCATTACGAAGAGCTTAGGAATCGTCTTATCCATCCCTTGCATATTATAGTTCATAACGAACCTCCTGTAGCTTGGTGGCAGTGATTGAAGAACTCTGTCAATGACACTATCATCATGAAGATTAACTCTCAGCTGAGTCAAGTGGTTGTGGTAGCCAAACATTCTGAGTATATGTTCACTGACAAAACTATTCTCCTCCATCTTGTAGCTGTAGAACTTATTGGAGACTTCATATCTCTCAATCTGGGCATTTGCTTGAAATATTAACTTCAACTCCTGGAACATCTCATATGTTTCATGACGTTCAAAACGGCGTTGATGTCCCGGTTCTAAGCCGTAAAGCCTGGCACACTGAACTATCGAGTATTCATCAGCTTTGCTCTGCCAGACGTTCATAACATCCGGAGTTGCTCCTGCAACAGGTCTTGCTCCTAGCGGTGCTTCCAGGACGTAATTATTCTATGCAGCAATGAGGATAATCCTTAAGTTACAGACCCACTCCGTGTACCTAGTTGCTACCATCATCTTTCAACTTAGCTTTCTCTAGGAACGCATTAAAATTCAACGGAACAATAGCACGGGCCATCTATCTACAATAACATAGACATGCAAAATACTATCAGTTACTAAGTTCATGATAAATTAATGTTCAATTAATCAAATTACTTAAGAACTCCCACTTACATGGACATCTCCCTAATCATCTAAGTGATCATGTGATCCATATCAACTAAACCATGTCCGATCATCACGTGAGATGGAGTAGTTTTCAATGGTGAAAATCACTATGTTGATCATATCTACTATATGATTCATGCTCGACCTTTCGGTGTCAGTGTTCTGAGGCCATATCTACATATGCTAGGCTCGTCAAGTTTAACCCGAGTATTCTGCGTTTGCAAAACTGGCTTGCACCCATTGTATGTGAACTCAGAGCTTATCACACCCGATCATCATGGTGTGTCTCGGCATGATGAACTGTACCAACGGTGCATATTCAAGGAGAACACTTATACCTTGAAATTTAGTGAGAGATCATCTTATAATGCTACCGTCGAACTAAGCAAAATAAGATGCATAAAGGATAAACATCACATGCAATCAATATAAGTGATATGATATGGCCATCATCATCTTGTGCCTTTGATCTCCATCTCCAAAGCACCGGCATGATCATCATCATCACTGGCTTGACACCTTGATCTCCATTGAAGCATCGTTGTCATCTGACCAATTATTGATTCTACGACTATCACTACCACTTAGTGATAAAGTAAAGCAATTACATGGCGATTGCATTTCATACAATAAAGTGACAACCATATGGCTCCTGCCAATTGTCGATAACTGTGTTACAAAACATGATCATCTCATACAATAAAATTTAGCATCATGTCTTGACCATATCACATCACAACAGGCCTTGCAAAAACAAGTTAGACGTCCTCTACTTTGTTGTTGCAAGTTTTACATGGCTGCTACGGGCTGAGCAAGAACCGTTCTTACCCACACATCAAAAAAACCACAACGCGGCATAGTGATTGCTTTTTGATCTTCAGAAAGAACCCTGTTCATTGAATCTGATTCAACTAAAGCTGGAGAAACAGACACCCACTAGCCACCTGTGTGCAAAGCACGTCGGTAGAACCAGTCTCGCATAAGCATACACGTAATGTCGGTCTGGGCTGCTTCATCCAACAATTCCGCTAAATCAAGAATCAATTAGTGACGGCAAGAAATATGTATATACCCATGCCCACAACTCCTTTGTGTTCTACTCGTGCATATAACATCTACGTATAAACCTCGCTCGGATGCCACTGTTGGGGAACGTAGTAATTTCAAAAAAATTCCTACGCACATGCGAGATCATGGTGATGCATAGCAATGAGAGGGGAAGAGTGTTGTCCACGTACCCTCGTAGACCACAAGCGGAAGCGTTATGACAACGTGATTGATGTAGTCGTACATGTTCATGATCGACCGATGCTGGTACCAAAAGTACGGAACCTCCGTGATCTGCACACGTTCAGCTCGGTGACGTCCCACGAACTCTCGATCCAGCTGAGTGTCGAGTGACAGCTTCGTCAGCACGGCGGCGTGATGACAGTAATGATGATTCTACCGTCGCAAGGCTTTGCCTAAGCACTATGATGATATGACCGACATGGATTATGGTGGAGGGGGGCACCGCACACGGCTAATAAGAGATCAATGATTAACTTGTGTGTCTATGGGGTGCCCTCCTCCCCCGTATATAAAGGAGTGGAGGAGGGGAGGGCCTTCCCTCTACTATAGCGCGCCCTAGGGAGTCCTACTCCCACCAGGAGTAGGATTCCCCCCTTTCCAAGTAGGAGTAGGAGAGAACGAAGGGGAAGAGAGAAGAGAAGGAAGGAGGGGGCGCCGCCCCTCCACCCTAGTCCAATTCCGACTAGGCCTTGGGGGGCATGCGACCTGCCCTAGGCAGCCCCTGTCTCTCTCCCCCTAAAGCTCAATAAAGCCCATATACTCCCTGGGGGGTTCCGGTAACCTCCCGGTACTCCGGAAAATGCCCGAACTCATCCGGAACCATTCCGATGTCCAAACATAGGCTTCCAATATATCGATCTTTACGTCTTGACCATTTTGAGACTACTCGTCATGTTCGTGATCAAATCCGGGACTCCTAACTACCTTCGGTACATCAAAACAAACAAACTCATAATACCGATCATCACCGAACGTTAAGCGTGCGGCCCTATGGGTTCGAGAACTATGTAGACATGACCGAGACATGTCTCTAGTCAATAACAAATAGCGGAACCTCGATGTTCATATTGGCTCCCACATATTCTATGAAAATCTTTATTGGTCAAACAGCATAACGATATACGTTTGTTCCCTTTCTCATCAGTATGTTACTTGCCCGAGATTTGATCGTTGGTATCTCAATACCTAGTTCAATCTCGTTACCGGCAAGTCTCTTTACTTGTTCTGTAATGCATCATCCCGCAACTAACTCATTAGTCACATTGCTTGCAAGGCTTATATTGATGTGCACTACCGAGAGGGCCCAGAGATACCAGTCCGACAATCGGAGTGACAAATCCTAACCTCGATCTATGCCAACTCAACAAACACCATCGGAGACACCTGTAGAGCACCTTTATAATCACCCAGTTACGTTGTGACGTTTGGTAGCACACAAAAGTGTTCCTCTAGTATTCGGGAGTTGCATGATCTCATAGTCATAGGAATATGTATAAGTTATGGAGAAAGCAATAGCAACAAACTAAACGATCATCGTGCTAAGCTAACAGATGGGTCAAGTCAATCACATCATTCTCTAGTTAATCAAATGACAACTCATGTCTATGGTTAGAAAACATAACCATCATTGATTCAATGAGCTTGTCAAGTAGAGGCAAACTAGTGACACTCTGTTTGTCTATGTATTCACACATGTACTAAGTTTCCGGTTAATACAATTCTAGCATGAATAATAAACATTTATCATGATATAAGGAAATATAAATAACAACTTTATTATTGCCTCTAGGGAATATTTCCTTTAGCTCTATTGTCATTGTCTTGGCACTCTTATTGTATTGTGGATGCTATAATATTGTGTTTGACAAAATTTTTAGATAAAAAATTTCACGTAAACATTTTTTTCTTCAAACAAAATTTGTGCTCGCTTTACCATTCGAATCAGAATAGTCCCGCGGCATTGCTCCCTCCCCCCTCACCCGCCATCCAATATGTATGAATAGATGCTTCAATATGAAAAAAAAATCTTAAACTAACTATGTAGGTTGTGGTGTAAATTTGACAAGGGTTTTTTGTTCAAAAATATGGTCACTTACAATGGTGCAAAAAAGTAACATCTTTGATTTTTCATAGATTATAAATAGTTACATTTTGCTACCAAAATCTACATTGAAATACTTTAGGCTATAACTTACATGTACGATTTAGTTTTGGATTGATGTAGAATATTTTGCAAATTCTGTCCTTCCAGAAAGAAAAAAGTCCATTTTACTACCCTGAACAAAGTTGGCGGTTCACATTACCCCCCGATTTATTTTTCTGCTCGTTTCACCCCTAGACAAGCCCATACCAGACAAAAATCATCCCTGGCTGGTTTACCTACTAGTCAAAGGTTGTATTTGACCAGTGGCTCATGGTAGTGCGCCGGGGCGGTATAGGGCGTGGTGGGCCAAACGGCTGGTGCCGCGGTGCGGCAGCTCAAGCAGGGCTGCATGCACGCGCGGACTCCATGCGGAAGGAATCCATGCAGGAAGCCCCAGACGCGACGCACGTGTCCTGTTCTTCCTCGGCTCGAGGTGGTGCGCCGGGGTGATGGAGGGCGCGGCGGGCCGAGTGGGTGGTGGCGCTATGCCGCGGCTCGAGCATGGCCCCGCGCACGCCCAGAATCCCTGTGGGAGGAATTGGCACCGAATGCACATGTACTATTCTTCCTCGGCTCCGACCGATGTTCTCGTTGTCGATGCGCTCCACTCTGGCTAGCCTAGCGGCTCTTCTTCCACCATAAGCTGTGCCTTGACCTTGCACAGCTTCCAGACAAGTACCCGTCAACCCATTTGGCCTCGATCCACCTTTCCCCGATGCCGCGCTCCGGCCGCCGCCTCCGGCGACCATCCCGTCGTCCCCGTACATCTCCTGCACCCATCTCTCCGCCTTGCATCTCCTGCGGGATCTTCCCGTCCTCCTCGACCTCCCATCACTCCCTGCTCGCCTCTCTAGTGCCACCCAAGGCCAGCATCGCCGTGCTGACGCTGGTAGCCGATGCGGATTTGAAAGAAAAAAAGCATTGGGGCGAGCAGCAGTGCAGCAGGTGACAGCGGCTTGAGACACAGCGCTGCATCAAACTCCGCTACCTTGTCTGGAGTGCATCGCCGATGTGCAGCTATACCGCCAGGGTCACGTTGGCCTCGCGCCTCAGCCCCTCGAAGATACAGGAGTTCTACGCGTCAGCGTTCTGCATCGACCCCTCATCTTGCTTCCTCCCACGCCGGTCTCCTGAACCGGCCTCCCGCGCAGGCCTCTTTCTTGATCTTGACACCGCCAACAACGTGCTCTCGGTGAGCTCACGAAGTGCTCGGCAGAATGCCAGAGAATGGGATAAAAGAGAGATGATAGGATGACTAGTGGGCCTACGTCAAATTACACACGCTAATTTCCTGTTTCAGATGACAAGTAGGCCCTGTTGGGGAACATAGCAATAATTCAAAATTTTCCTATGTGTCACCAAGATCAATCTAGGAGATACTAGGAACGAGAGAGAGGGAGTGCATCTCATACCCTTGAAGATCGCTAAGCGGAAGCGTTACAAGAACGCGGTTGGTGGAGTCGTACACACAGCGACTCAGATCGCAGTCGATTCCGATCTAAGCGACGAACAACAGCGCCTCCGGTTTCAACACATGTACAGCCCGGGGACGTCTCCTCTTTATTGATCCAGCAAGGGGAGAGGAGAAGTTGAGGGAGAACTCCGACAGCACGACGGTGTGGTGGTGATGGAGCTCGAGGTTCTCCGGCAGGGCTTTGCCAAGCGCTACGGAGGAGGATGAGGTGTAGGAGAGGGGGAGGGGCTACGCCAGGGGAAGGGTGCGGCTGCCCTCTCTCTCCCTCACTATATATAGGGCAAAGGTGGGAGGAGGAGGCGCCCTAGGGTTTCCCTAGGGTAGGGGCGGCGGCCACAGGGGAAATCCTAGATGGGTTTGGGTGCCCCCACCTCAAGGAAACTTCTCCCCCAAGCCAGGAGGGGTGGCTTCCCTAGGGGAGACGCCCCCACCTCTCCAGGTTACGTGAGATGGGGTGGCAGGGGCGCTCATCCCCTTAGTGGGCTGATGTGCCCCCTCCCCTTGTCCCATAAGCCCCCCCCCAACGCTTTCCGGGGCCTCCGAAACCCCTTTCAAACACGCTGGTCGTCACCCGGTACCCCTAGAACAATTCCGGACTCCAATACCATTCGTCCAATATATCGATCTTCACCCCCGGACCATTACGGAACTCCTCGTCACGTCCGAGATCTCATCCGGGACTCCGAACAACCTTCGGTAACCACATACTATTTCCCATAACAACTCTAGCGTCACCGAACCTTAAGTGTGTAGACCCTACGGGTTCGGGAACCATGCATACATGACCGAGACATCTCTCCGCCAATAACCAATAGCGGGATCTGGATACCCATATTGTGTCCCACATGTTCCATGATGATCTCATCCGATGAACCACGATGTCGGGGATTCAATCAATCCCGTATACAATTCCCTTTGTCTATCGGTATGTTACTTGCCCGAGATTCAAGCGTCGGTATCCCCATACCTCGTTCAATCTCGTTACCGACAAGTCTCTTTACTCGTTCCGTAACGCATGATCCCATGGCTAACTCCTTAGTCACATTGAGCTCATTATGATGATGCATTACCGAGTGGGCCCAGAGATACCTCTCCGTCATACGGAGTGACAAATCCCAGCCTCGATTCGTGCCAACCCAACAGACACTTTCAGAGACACCTATAGTGCACCTTTATAGCCACCTAGTTACGTTGTGACGTTTGGTACACCCAAAGCATTCCTACGGTATCCAGGAGTTGCACAATCTCATGGTCTAAGGAAATGATACTTGACATTAGAAAAGCTCTAGCAAACGAACTACACGATCTTGTGCTATGCTTAGGATTGGGTCTTGTCCATCACATCATTCTCCTAATGATGTGATCCCGCTATCAATGACATCCAATGTCCATGGTCAGGAAACCATAACCATCTATTGATCAACAAGATAGTCAACTAGAGGCTTACTAGGGACATGTTGTGGTCCATGTATTCACACATGTATTACGGTTTTCGGTTAATATAATTATAGCATGAACAATAGACAATTATCATGAACAAGCACTACAAAAAAAATACACTTCCGTGATGATACGTGTTTGTCATAGTAGGTTGCTTTTTTGTCAAGCATGTACATCCATGACAAATTTATGACAGAATCAACATAGTCATACCTGTGCTGTCGTAGAAGTGTTCCATGACATTACCAAAATTATCATCACGGAAGTGTCCACTTCCATGACGATAAATCGCGCGTCATAGAAGTGATTTCATCAAGGGTGACCTACACGTGGCATCCACCGTAACGGAACGCCGTTAAGCTATCGGTTCAGGTTTTGGATCCGATAACCCGTTAACAGCCCCGACCAATGGGAAATTTGTGTAAAATTCTTATTGGCCGGACGAAACACGTGTCAGCTCGTCAGTGGGTCAGATAGGCGCCTATGATATGTCAACATGTGGCACGCCCCAACAAGTTTAAATGGGCCGGCCCAGCTGAAGGCCCACAAGATTTTGCGGACCATAATGGGCCGGCCCAGCTAAAGACCCACGAGATTTTGCGGACCGTAATGGGCTGGCCCAGCTAAAGGCCCACAGGATTTTGCGGGCCGTAATGGGCCGGCCCAGGTAAAGGCCCATAAGATTTTTGTGTGCCATAATGGGCCGGCCTAGGTAAAGCCCACAAGATTCTTGCGGGTCATAATGGACCGGCCCAGCTAAAGGCCCATGAGATTTCGCTGACATTAATGGGCCGGCCCAGCTGTAGGCCCACAAGATTTCGAGGACCCTAGTAGGCTGGCCCATTAACTGGCTGCCATGTTTTGGGACAAATGCCGGCCCATATTTGATCTGGTCCATTAATGGCCTGCCATGCTCCAGGCCTAATAGTGGCCCGTATGAGATCCGGCCCGTTAAAAGCCTACCACGTTCTGGGCCAAATTACAGCCCAGATTAGGTCCGGCCCTTTAAGAGGCTTTAGGCTTAATTATGGCCCATATCAGATTCGGCCCGTCAACTGGACACTATGCTTTTGGGCCCACTTGCTAAAGGCCCACTTAGTAATTCGGCCTGATATTAGTTTTGGCCTGTTAAGGGCCCATTTAACATTTTGGCCCTATATTAATTTCGGCTTGTTAAAAGCCAGTCATATAGTTGGGCCTAACTACGGCCCTGTTTGCATCCGGCCTGCTCGCAGTCGATATCTGATTGGGCCAAACAAGGACCGAGACAATTTTGGCCTGTTAAAAGCCCGTGATTTGATTCGCACAATCATGGGTCGGGGTTCATTTCATGCTGCTGCGTAACTAGTATGAATTAAGAACAAAGCTACTCTATACAATAAAGAAATTATGGCATAGTAACTTAGAATAAACCTACACTATACAATAAAGGGTTTAAGGTATATTACATCCACTGGGCATCGAAGTTCGCCACCAGTGATCATAAAGCGCAACGTAGAAGCAGATTACAAAAACTTGGCACCATTGCAGTGTAACAAAATAATACTGAACCACGACCACTTCCAAGATAGTTCAAGAAAGGTTAGCCTTGCGGGGGAACTGCTGCGCAAGCTGCTGAGCAAGGCTATGAGACCGGCCTATCATGTCGGTCACGGCTTCCAGGTGTAGCTGTTTAGCGATGAGGTTCTCATTGGTGTTCTCCATAATCTTTCTTAGAGATAGGACTTCAAGTCGAAGTTGAGTTGCAGAATGTCTGACTGTTAGTGTCAAGTAACTTGAACACTGCATCAAGACAACACTTTGGGGTTGTCTCACTATCTTCAAGATGTTTTGCCTTCTTTGCTGCAATATATGTTGGGTTTGTCTCACAGCCTTCAGCAGACTTGTGCATGCCATCAGGCATATCACCCTGAAACAAAGCAGAGAGATGATAGGTTTTCCACGTGTATAAACAAAGATGATAACTGTTCTGTCAATTCTATCCAATTTCAAATTAGAAAATAAAGAGTATGTTCAAAATATCAATAGCATACTTCGGCATTGTTCATAATGCGGGGAGCTTCACCACACTACTGGATTACCATGTCAAACAAGCATAAATGAAGGGCAAAGAAAATCATTGTATCTATTTTGGATAATATGCATGGCATGTTGTTCATATCATCAGCCACATCAGTAAGATAAAACAGGAGATGACAAGGTGCAAACGTGGGCTGCTTCACCACACACTGGATTATAGATCCACAAAAACAAGCATACATATAGGGAGTATTAAGTAATGTGCATGGTATGAATAAGGAATTTGGTTTTACAAGTAAAACTTAGAACTTCCAGTTCTTACGAACATGCGTTTTGGTAGAAACAGCAAACTAAACAACAGTAAACGATAGGGAGTATGAGCAAATTAAACAGCAGTTGAGGATAAAGGCTTTAGAAGGACTGACTTACATTAACAGTTAACACCGGCTTTATAATGCCCTTCTCCATGTCAAGGGAAGGATAACTCAAGAATTTCAGCACATAATCTTCTTCATAAGCATTGTCTGTACTCTACATTTTGTAGAGAGTAATTATAGATATGATAATACTGGAAGGGGTAGAGGATAATGAAGATAAGATGCAGATTGATGCTACATAATCAACTACCAATCCCTGGAAGTACAAGCGTTACAGGATAAAATGTACTGACAAGAGCAATGGGCTACACTTCTGCACTAGCATTGTCTGTGTATTCTACTTGTTGGTAAGATTAAATATAGATCTGATCTTTTTTAGTAAATGGTGGGTGTCGTGGAATTGTCACGGCAGATGTCCTTAGTGTCAGGACTTAGTCGCGAGGCCAACGCATCTATGTGGTATCTTGAGAGGGGTTGAGTGGGACAAGAGACGCAGGGCGGATCATCACGCAAGAGAAGGATTTAGACAGCTTCGGGCCCCGGGAAACATCATCCGGTAATAGCCCTACATGCTGTTTGAGGCTAGGTCTCATTATCATCACGAGGGAGTCACCGTAAACCGGCTCTCCTCTGTGTGTCTAGCCCTAGATATTGTTTCTTCTTGCCCCCCCCCTTTGGGGAGCCCTGCCCCTCCTTATATATGTTGAAGGGGCGGTTTACATGTGGAGTCCTATTAGGATTAGGACTAGTCTATCTCTAATACAAACCGGATACAAGCCCTGGTCTTAAGTCCTTGTAAGGTAAATATTCCTCATGCCTTTCCTCTTAAACCGGCCCACCATAGTATGAACCGGCCTTCTGGGCCATGGGCCTCGTCATCCATCTGACCCGCCCGCCGGGTTACTAATGAACCGCCAAGACCGGGCGGGTAGCCGGTGAACCGCCAAGCTCTGGGCAGGTTACTAGTGAGTCATCCAGTCTGGCCGGTTTATACTTCCGGCTGGTTTACGCCACGGGGTATATCCCCGACATTAGCCCCCAGTTTAATTTGGATTTATCCATGTTAAACTGATCTGCAATATAAACTCAAGAGCAAATTTGACAGGTTATGCTCCGGGTTAAAAATTCTTGTAAATCGGCACCTGATCATCCTTGTCATTTCCTTCTTCTAGAAAATCCGGTTAAATAGGCCAGCTTCATACTCAATTTGCTTTACAGAAGATATTGAGAATAAAGAATCCATTTGAATCGGCCTTCAATGCTCTTGATTTGACAAAAGTATTGGTCTTCAAATATTCAACTGATATCAGCCGGTTTGAAAATATAAAACTTGCCGGTTTATCATTGCCAAAATTGCCGGGTTATAAGAACTGATGATCCCGGGTCATGACCGTTTATAGACACCGGGTTATGATTGTTACCAACGCCGGGTCACACAATTGATCTTCCTGATCTGCTCAAAATTGAAAATTTTGAAGATGTTCCTCCTTTACATGCATAATACCTGTAGCCCCCAAGTCTTAAGAATAGAATATAGTGATAACTTAAGACTTGCTCCAATCAGTGTTGCAACCTTGAAGAAATCCGGTTTATTCATCTCAATCATATAAACTGAATACTCCATATATGTAGCCCCCAAGTGCCAGGTTGTCATGCTTGCAGCAACCTGGGACTTGCAATCGCTTATAAAAACTTCAATCAGTGTAGCCCCCAAGGGTCGGGTCATTATGCCATAATGAGCAGGGACTTTGTAAATATAATCTTATAAACTTTGAATAGCAATGTGTAGCCCCCAAGGGTCGGTTTAGTAAGATAATACGGAACCGGGACTTGATATATACTTCAATGAAAATAACATATTATAATGTAGCTTCCATCGCAGGGCTTGAACCCACGTCCACAAGGTTAAGAGCTTTGTGTTTTACCAACTGAGCAATGTATCCCTCAATATTATGGACGAAAACTTGTGTACCTTGAATTGTTGACACGAGCAATTGGTAGCACCCAAGGGCCGGCTCATTATAATATGATGAGTCGGGTCTTCAATAAGACTAGTAAAAAAATGACTTTGCATTAGCCCCCAAGTGTCATGGTGCATGCTTGCAGCGCCATGAGACTTGTGTATTTGATGTAATTTCAACTGAAATAATGTAGCCCCCAAGTGCCGGGTCATAACCCTGCAGCAACTCGGGACTATTCCTTCAATTGTAGAATAAATCATATCTATTGATAATATGATAGCCATTGCGCTAAAGCGACTTTGAAAACCTTAATCATAATACTGGTTATTGATAACCATAATAAAAATCCAGCCATGTTGGCTATTTGAATAATATACCCAATGATTTATAAGCGCATAATTCCAATGGCGCAATCCAAATATATACCGGCGACTTATAGTCCAAAGCCAGGCCGGTTTAACAAACCTGTTTCTGCATACAACAAGTGTAAAGTGTCCTGGCGGTTTACCACCGGACGGGTCATAATGCCCAACATATAACCTGGGTTTATAACCAAGGCTGCATTTAGAATAATCAAATACGAAATATATCATACCTGTGACATTGAATCACATCGTTGGTTTACCAACTTCTTTTTTAGTAAGGGTGATAACCCAAATCTCGAGTACTGATAACTCCTTCCATATTGTGCCGGTTTATGATAAAACCGTGCCGGGCTGTGATAAACACCGTGTTACTCCATAAGAGGATGTTAACAACAAGGATCAAACCGGTCAAATAGTCTCCGGATTGACGTGAACTATGTTCCTTCAATTGATTGGTTAAAAAACTTTTGTCGGTTTAAAGAACACAATAAAAAGCAAAAAAACCCCTTCAAAGAAAAGTATGAAGCAAAAGCAACGACAAAAACGTTTGCCAAAAATGATTTATTTAAGCTGATCAAATGGCGTAACCATGGCCAAACACGACCAAGCTCTCGTTAGGTGTAACTATGGTTCTAGTTAGCCAGGTCCCCAAGTGATTCTTGTGGCATTTATGCCGACCAAATGGCGTGGTCATGGTTCGGGTTCGACCAAGCCCCCAAGTGATTCTGTGGCCTTAGGCCGATAAAGAGACATGACTGGTTCAGACATGACCAAGTCGCCACGTGATCTGGTGGCTTTCGCCTATCAAGAGGCATGGTATTGGTTCGGACACGACCAATCCTCCAAGTGATATAACACGATGCTTTTAGCAAAGCGAACTCAAGGGGTAAACCAGAGGCCGCTTTAGAACAAGTCCGTGTAACCTCACATGATGTAAAAGAACAGAGACGCCGCTTTATGAAGCAGAAGCCCCCCTGTGATCAATAATATGTCAGGCCAGTAAGGCGGGATACCCATGTTTGAACCGTGCATCATGGCAGCAGGTCCTCTTTGGCAATTTTTAACTTTTTGCAAGAGATAGATTCTTCTTGAACCGGGATCTTGAACCGGATATTGAGAGCTTCAAAGCTTTGTGGGAGACATCTTTCCCTTGAACCGGATTTTAAACCAGAATCTTCATTTTCAGCCGGAAAATTTTCTGACGGCCTTTAAACCCGAACTTGCGAGAAGTTAATTTCTTTTTGAACCGGACATTGTTAAACCGGATTTGAGAGCTTCAGAGCTTTGTGGGAGAACAGACTTCCCTTGAACCGGACTGTAAACCGGATATTTGAGAGCTTCAGTCAGACTGACTTCCCTTGAGCCGGATTTTAAACCGGAATCCTTTCTGATGACCCGGATCTTCTTCATTGAGCCGGGATTTTGTAACTGTCATATACTTTCTAAACCGGAAGATTTCTGACGGCCTTTAAACTTTCATTAATATAACAGTAGCCTATGGGACTGGGTTATCCTTCCCTCCATCGTCCTGGGGTTTTTAAATTTGCTGAAACTGGCAATATTCGCTGAGTCATGTCATCGTAGCCCCCGAGTCTCAAAGGTGACTCGAGGAGTGGGCTTGAGGTTCTCCATATTTGATCGTGATATAAACCGGCATAACTTGTATATCATTGGCGTTGATAGCATAATGTGAATCCATAGAAGGTTGAGGTGACTGCGGCGGTTTGTAAATGATCCCATATGAGCCGTGTCAGCAACTCGGCCAATTGTTCCTTCCAACTGGCGATTTAAAGTTAATCAAAACTGTAGTGGCGGTGACTTGTGCGCCTGCCCATTGAACCATCCAGTGCAAACGGCGGTTGATGATAATTTGTCTCCAATTTGAAAGAAAACCGGGCTACCCAAGCTGTGACTTGCTCATACCCAATAAATAGCTCATGCAGACAGGTGCGGCCCGGTATGTTGATGTAGACCAGGCCGCGGGAGCGGACGACAAAGATGACCGCAGCATCACAGGCGGCACAGACAGATGAGTCGGCCGCGGCGTTGTATGCTGGTGCGGACGAGGAGAGTCGGCACTGGTGTTCTAAACTGGTGCGGACGCATGAACCGGCCGCGGGCATTGTAAACCGGCGCGGACGGAGAGTTGGCCGCGGGCATTTGTAAACGGGCGCGAATGGGCGAGTCAATCGCAGGTGCGGTAAACCATGCGGACGGGTGAGTCAACCACGTTGTTTTGATGTAGTGAACAATTGTGCTGCATCAAAAAACATTGCAAACCAGAGTAATTGTTCTTTGATAGAAAACAATGTATGCTAATAAAGTTTAAACTGATAGGTACCACCTAGTTGTTCGGATGATGGATGATCCATTCAACGCAATAGAGGTGGCTCAGGCAGACCGATGACTCAATATATCTCGGGCGGCTCAACACGGTAGAAGCGGCTCAACGCGGCCCCAGCGGCTCAACACAGCAGCGAAACGGAGGCATCACCATGGCGGCGGCTCAGAAACTACAGCGGGAGTGCTTTTGAGACGGGAGAGACGGCGACTTGAACAGCTTGAAACGGACGCGAGTCGACCTGGGGGCAGACGGCTTCTCAAGCCGGCGACTTGTAGCCCGAGGCATTGCGGCTCAGAGGCAGGGCGACTTGAGGCCGCAGGGTGAGAGCGACGGCGGCTCGCGGCGAGGGTCAGGCCCGCGGTGCCGGAGATGTCTTTTGCAGTGAACAATTGTCCTGCATATCAAATCAAAGTAATTGTTCTTTGATGAAAACAATATGTACTAAAATTAGATAGAAAAAATAGCACCTGATATATTGTGTCAGATGAACGTGGATGCTGATTCTGAATAATGCCGGACGCAGCTCCACGTGACCTCTCCACCTTGGTCTCTTTCTTTTTCTTTGTCTTGATATGATGAAGAAACGGCAGTGGCCCTTGATCTCCAATTATAAGTAATACCAGTAGTAACGCACTTGCAGCATGAATGCTTTGCGGTATGCCTTCGGGTGCACTCTGCGTGAAGGAAACGGCGGCGTGTGTCGCAGTCGTTGACCACACCGACAACGCCGGCTCAACGCATGGCAGCAGGGGTAGCGGCTCAGTGACTCCAGCGCAGCGTGGCCGACTTAATATGATTTGAAGACGGGGCCACTCAGTCGAGAAGAAAACGAGGCGACTCGAAGCAGGCGTGAAGTGGGCCAGGGTGGTGGTTCACCGCCGAGGCTGAGCCGGCAAAGGCCTTTGGACAACGGCTGCTCAACCCAAGGTCGAATGGAAGCGGCTCGGCAGTGCCGGATCCCAGCAAATACAGAGCAGCAGCTCAACACACGGCGACTTACAACTTCAGTAACAGCAGCAGCAGGGCGGCTTGCAAGTGGCTCCGTGGAGATGGAGCGAAACGGCGGCGTCTACTTGGCGCGCCGACGACCTGGAGGAGGCCTAGTGGAGGCGCCTCGGAGGCGCACCGGCATGGGCGGAGCCCAGCGGTAGAGGCAAAACAGCGGGGTCGTAGAGTCCGCGTCGATCCCTGTGTCTCCGTGCTCATCCAGGTCATTGTCAGTTTGCCATCCCCGATCCGAGTCCTCCAGGTCGTGGGTTCGTGCCCCCTTTTTTTTAATATCAAGTCGGATTAAACAATTTGCAACCGGCCGCCGGCTTCCGTCCATAGATAGGATAAAGAATCAGAACCGTACTAGGATTAGTACTAGTCAAATTTGAGATTTGATCACGTGAACTACTACTCGAAGTAGTATTTTCCTTCGAACTTCACTCCATGTTTGTAATAGCAGCAGCAACATCATATACTGATATGATTCGGGTCTTGATGCACACGTATACGGCCATATGTATGAGCGCCCGTGTCACATCCCTAGCTGCTGGTAGTGCTCTAGGCTAGCTTCATGTGTGCATCATGTCTATATTTTCGAAACTTGAACTGAGGAATTTTGGAAGCCTCAAAACTTAAATAAAAGAGGGGCAAAAACCCTAGAAATCTCATTCATTGTTCCAAAATGTTCTTCTTAGATGTTTAATATTTTTGGCAAGGGTTTTGATCCAAACCAAAAATATTGAACATTTTAAAAGGATTTATTTTGAGACTTTGAATTTAAATCAATACTATTTTGAATTTGAACTTATATCCAAATATTACTGAATATATGTTCAAATAACTGAAACATTTTTATGTGCTTTGGTATAATTCCATTGTGCTAAATAAAATGTTCAGGGGTATTTTGTCACTGTCTTTGAATTTGTTTTATTTCAAAACAGTGGCAAAAGATTAAATAAAAACAAAACAGAACAGAAATAAATAGAAAGGGAGAGAAGGCCACCTGGGCCACTTACCTGGCGCCGCTTACCTGACCGGCCCAGCGGCCCAGCCCACCAGGCGCTTCCCCCTGTCGCCTTCCTCCTCGTGCCAGTAGGCAGAGGAGGGACACCGCGACGCCGCCGAGCTCGCCACGCCACCTCCCTCCTTGCCTGCCTCACCGAGGCGCCTCGAAGCCTCCTCGGCATCGCTCTGGACCCCTGACCCCCCTCACTCTCCCGTGCACCTCTTCCCTCTCTCCCTGCCTCGCCTCCCTCGCCCCCTCTCCCGAAGCAGAGCGCAGCCGCCGATGCCGTTCGCCGTAGCTGCAGCCACCGCCTTCCCCTCGCTTCTCTGACCGGACCAGAGGCTCCGCCTCGACCCCCTCTTCCTCCCCACCGACCCACGCCCTACCGGAAGCCCCGAAGCGCCGTCCCGACGCTTTCCCCTCCTCGGCCACCGAGGACCGCTGCCGTCGATTCGCCGCCGTCGCCGCCTCCCCGAGCTTGCCGTCTGCTCCAACCGACTCCCCGTGAGCTCCTCTTCCTCCTCCCCCTTCCCGTTCTCACTCTCGAGCACCACAGCAACTGCACGGAGTTCGGCCAAAACCTGCCGCCGCCTGTGACCGCCGCCGACGTGCCTCCGGCCACCTAGTGGCCCGGCTGTTGTGCTCAGCTTTCTCCCCGCGCTGTGTAGAGCATGTAGGTGCCCCGCACGAGCCTCCCCAGCCACCGTAGCGTCAACCCCGAGCTCGCCCGAGCTCCGGCGACCGCCACGGTCGACGCCGGTGACGACTCCGGCCATCTTAGGCCCAGCCGCTGCCACTACTCGACGCGGACGAGCGCCCGCGTCACGTAGACGCTCTCCGCCGGCCATTTGGTCGCCGGAGGAGGAAACCCGCACCCCTCCGCCGTCTCTGGCTCCGCCGGCGACGAGCCGCGGGTCAACTCCGGCGAGTTGACCCGGGTTTGACCCCCCTGCTGACACTGACAGTGGGCCCCGTGGCTATTAACCTGATTAGTTAGAGTTAATTAACTCTGTTAGTCACCTAAGTCACTGACCAGTGGGCCCCACTGGTCAGGTTTGACCCGGACCAGCCCCTGTTGACCTGCTGACGTCATGCCAACGTCATGCTGACGCAATAAGTATTTTCTGGATTTAAAAATAATTCAGGAAATTTCAGAAAATAGCTAAAACTTCAATAAATCATAGAAATTCAACCGTAACTCCAAATTAAATAATTTATATATGAAAAATTATCAGAAAAATTCAAGGAATCCATCTGTACCATTTTCATGCATGTTAGAACAACTTATCACTACTGTTTAGGACAAATGAATTAAATGGCATTTGAGTAATCACATATGGAGTTTGAATTTGAATCTTGTATTCAAACCAACTTCATTTAATCTGTTGCTAGTTGCATTAGCTCAAAACACATTCATATTGCCATGTCATAGCATGCATCATTTTGTGCATTACATTGATTGTGTTCTTCTTTGTTGCCGGTATCTGTTCCCTCCCGGTAGACGATGTTCCGACGTTGTGATCGTTGACACTGATGAAGACTCAATGTTATCTTCAGAAGTGCCAGGCAAGCAAAACCCCCTTGTTCATTCCGATAAAATCCCACTCTCCCGCTCCTGCTCTCTTTTACTGCATTAGGACAACAACGACATATTTGATACTTGCTGCGGTAGCTGAACCCCTTTATCCTTTGCATGACCTGTCATTGCCACAGTAAATAGATGAAACCCACTAGCATGAGTAGGAGTTGTTTGAGCCCTGATGTGCCTACTCATTCATGCTTGTTGTCATGCCTGCTACTGCTTAGAGTTGAGTCAGGTCTGATTCATCGGGGATGAATCAGAGGTGTGTGAACATGTCCTACGGTGTGTGAGCTAAGCGTGTGAACACGATTTGGTAAAGGTAGCGGTGAGAGGCCATGTAGGAGTACATGGTGGGTTGTCTCATTGCAGCCGTCCTCAGGAACTGAGTTCTGTGTTTGTGATCCATGACCAGTTACTACCACACATTGGGTTCCGGTAACTCGACCCCTCTCGACTTATTAATCAACATGATCTCTGTCCAGGAGTTGCAACTAGTTTCTGGCGTTTGTAGGTAGTGTTAGTAGTCTACCAAGTGGCACCCGGTACAGGTGGGCTTGGGACAGACTAGGCACAGTGGCACGGTGTACCAAGTGGCACCCGGTTGGTGGGCTTGGGAACCCTGCACACATCGTTTGGGGCCGTGAGCGACACCCCGGCCGGATCTCCTTGCGGATGGAACCCGAATAGGCGATAAACCTGGACTAGAGACTTGTTCGATTAGTCAGGTCATGGCCGACTCCCTCGCCCGGCTTCCGCTTGAAGGTTGCTGAGGTACATGACGTGTACAGGGCGGTAAGTGGCGAGAGCGTGTGTGAAGAAGTACACCCCTGCAGGGTTAACATCATCTATTCGAATAGCCGGATTCCTCGGATATGGAAACTTGGACCCCATTGCATAGTTCATAGACAAGTGAAAGTGGATACTCTAAAATACGCAAGATAAGCGTGAGTGCTATGGATGGCGTTCTCGTAGGGAGACGGGAGCGGATCCATAGTGGTGTATTGATATGGTGAATATGTGGACTCGTGTGCGCCACCTCAAAAGAGTTACTTGCAGTCGTAGTTCAGGATAGCCACCGAGTCAAAGCTGGCTTGCTGCAGTCAAACTCCACCATCCCCTTTGTTGATAATGATGCATGTGTAGATAGATCTGATGTAAGTCTTGCTGGGTACATTTGTACTCACGTTTGCCTATTTTATGTTTTTGCAGAGAGACTTCAGTCTCACTAGTAGTTCCGCTTGGACTTCGACGTTTAGCTTGATACCTCAGCTACGATCTTGTGCCCTCGGTAGGATCTGATAGATAGTCAGGCTTCTCAGCCTTTTTCATTTATAGATGTCTGTACTCAGACATGATAGCTTCCGCTTGTGCTTTGACTTGTATGCTCTGATTGTTGGGTCATGAGACCCATGTTTGTAATGTCTCGCTCCTCGGAGCCTATTGAATAAACTACTGAGTCGTAGAGTCATTTTGTGATGCCATGTTGTATTGCACATATCGAGCATATTGTGTGTATGTTATTGAAATGCTTGGTATGTGTGGGATCTGACTATCTAGTTGTTTATCTTTAGTAGCCTCTCTTACCGGGAAATGTCTCCTAGTGTTTCCACCGAGCCATGGTAGCTTGCTACTGCTCCGGAACACTTAGGCTGGCCGACATGTGTCCTTCTTCGTTCCTGTGTCTGTCCCTTCGGGGAAATGTCACGCGATGAATACCGGAGTCCTGTTAGCCCGCTACAGCCCGGTTCACCGGAGTCCTGCTAGCCCAGTGCTACAGCCTGGATTCACTCGCTGATGACCAACACGTTCGATGCTGGGTCATGGATGCCTGTCCCTGTAAGTTTGTGCCACTTTGGGTTTACGACTAGCCATGTCAGCCCGGGCTCCTTATCATATGGATGCTAGCGACACTGTCATATACGTGTGCCAAAAGGCGCAAACGGTCCCGGGTAAAGGTAAGGCGACACCCGTGAGAATACCGTGCGTGAGGCCGCAAAGTGATATGAAGTGTTACATGCTAGATCTATGTGGCATTTTGTCGGGGTCCTGACAGCGTTGGTATCAGAGCTTGACTGCCTGTAGGATTACCAAGCCAAACTGGTCGAAGTTGAGTCTAGAAATTCTTTAGCTATATAAGGGAATTGATTGTGGGATGGAACGTAAGGCTCTTTTTACTCCTTATACCTCATGGCCTTCTGATCTGAGTCATCATCTTCTCTTCTACGGGGATTAAGAACTAGGCTATCTCTTCTTTCTATCAGGATCACGTGTTATTAATATGCAGACTTGTAGGATTGATGGTTCTAAGCCTCAGTTCAGTTCCTACTATCTTCCGTATGTTAATTGTTGATCTCGAAACCTTGATATTGTGCTTGTGAGTGGTTATGCCACCATTTTTGTGAATGTCTCAAATCTTTTCTGAGCATTTACAGCCGTTATGCTGTCCGAGTCATCCCAGGTTTCTAGGTAGTCTGATGCATTTGCAAACCCTTTCTTCCCGTTTCAATGTTCCCATGGGCCAGATTAACCACACTAATCAGTGAGTTGAGGTACTCCGTTACCTTGACATATATGTTGGAGATATTATTATGACCCTAGGTGTCTTAGGGGATCACCTAGTAATCCAGTCGTGCCTTGTGTTCCCAGTGTGATGATTCTGGCTATCATTCTCGAAAGCATCCCGTGATGCTACTTAGTAGTAGGTATTCTACTCCTTGGGTTTTGAACCCGAGATTCACCCTACTTACTTCATGTTGATAGTAATTGCTAGCTCCCTTAGGTTATTAGTAAACTTTGCGGTAGTCCTCGGGGTCCGTGGTGTTTCCTTCTTCCAAATACTATGAACCGCTTATGGCAGATGTTTATTGGATCAAAAGATCACAACTAGAGTACTCTTGAGGAGTTCTCCATTCATAAATCGTGACTCTGCCAGTTCTACCTTTCTGCATGGGTTATCCGGAAGAAATATGTTGACCTTGGTTCGATATACTAACCTATGCATCCACAACTCAGAAAATTATATGTTCCTTTGAGTTGTTCTCGTTAGTTGTCTTCTAACCCTCGTCTATCAATTGATAGTCAAGAGTATGTGTGCAATGGTTCATCGATGCCTATTATTCTTGTGGTCCGTCAAGCCATTCTATTCAGGATGACCAGGAGAAACAAACTCCAGTACCTCTTCCATATCCAGGATTGGGTCAAAGAAGTTGTGCTCCGCAGATCAAAATGCCAATCCAGCTTTTGCTCTGTTCTACCTTGGAGTATTACCATCTTTATATCGGGATTGTTATAGGAATTGCACACCATCCTATGAACTCTTGGTACAGTGATACTTCTTGCCATCATTGTTCATTCCTCGGTTCCTGTGTTATTGTAACCGGAATGCCAACAAGTGAATCGTGGTGTATGAAATCAATACTACTAGCAACTTCGTTGCTTGGTAGCTAAAGGATAATAATTTCATTCTTAGCGTGTTGATTTTTGAATCATCCTTCTAAGATTGATCGTGCTACCTAGTCCTTATTTCCTGGTGCACTCTTTGATTGATGAGTTAGGATTTTGTCAAGTCCTCGCTCATTTGATCATATCATCGGCCCTGAAAAGCAAGATTGTTCTCGAGCTTAGTAACATATCGGTGGTTCGTGATTTCCGAAGATCTTCTCGGAAGTATTACCAGGTTGTCACCTGACCGCTATGTTGAGCTCGTGATCAAGTTGGTTTCTTGTGAACCACTTTCTCTCCAAGAATCGGTGTTAGATATCCCTGAGCTAGTTGGTTAAGCTAAACGACAACTTGGAGGGTTGGAGGATAAAAGCTTGCCTGACTTAGTTCGTTCCAAAGGGATATTCTTGTGTAGTGTGTGTTGAAGAAAGATGATATCTTCATCGATTGGTCCCTGTGATCAGTTGCTGGACCTATTGTCTTATCAATCCTTTGATTTGAGTGTGGGCTATCGTCAAATCAAGTTAGAACCAACGATGTTCGTAATGTTGTCCTACTCGTGGTTGATCCCTCGAGCATACACCGTTATATCTTTTGGGTCTGACCAATGCTATCACCGTGTTCACATGATGGTGGAAGTCCAGTGATATGGAAGTTCCGATGAGTTGTTGTTGAGGCCATCAGCAGCATTTTGTCTCCCCCATGATTCATGTTGAACATCAACCTAGTGTTGGAAACTTTTATAGGCAATTTCTTCATGCCCCGTTCATGAAGTATATGTTTGGATGGAAGAAGTGACTTCCTTCGATTCACGTGCATTTGATGTAAGTTGCCGCCGTGAATTCGAGAAAGCATGTTTTACCTCCTCTGGAACCATCCAAAGTCAGTTATGCACGTGCGAAGTATTCTGTGGTTTGATAGACTGATCATCTTCATTCCATATGTGTATCCTAGCACACCAAGCCACTGACTGATTTGTTCTAGGAGAAGGAGTTCTTTTTAAGAGCTAACCCGGGCTTAATCAAGAACTTTGATATCCTCGATGATGGTTCCCAACCAGAACTCGGTAGTGTTTATTATAAGACTACCATGTGGGCATGCTTGTCTGGGACAACGTGTTCACATGTTTATAGCAGAACCAACTCATGTTTTGGAGCTTGCTATCGTAGTTCATTTCCCGAGAATCTCGCAACGTCATCTCGTCGATTTGTGTTGCAAACTTTCATTTTTCTTTCTAGACTTGGTGAGTCTGGAATATCCTGACACCAACCAGATCTGAATCTCAGGCAGATATGATGGTTGGAACATTTCCCCAAGAACTATAATATTGGTCCCTCGATAACTGGTAAAGTGGATGTCGTGGCCAGCACCACCAAGCCAAAAGACCTATTATTATAGTATCTTGATCAAAGAAGGTGGCCACCTCCCCATAAGGATTTCGCAGGATTTACCTCCGTAGTTATTCCTTATGGATTCTTGTGCTCCCGAAGTCCGACCTTTTACTTGATGTTCTAGATATCAAATCATAATTATCTATGGATTACGCTAGCACATCAAGGAGAACATTAGAAGTGGAGTGCTAAATGTCTCTCGGTCGATCATCCAGATTTTGTTTCCTTGGCCCCGCCAAGGGTGAAATCTGAGAAAGTGTTATCTTCCTTTGCATCTGCATCGTCCATCGTTGTTCATCATGGTGGTATGTTGTGTTGCCAGGATCCTTGACACGGATATTGGTAAAACCTTGATGATTGTAGAAATGCTCAAGTTCTTGAGAGCACGCTCAAGCGCTAGGTGTTATCATCGACGCTAGCTGGGTTTGCTCTTAGTTCCCTCGGCAATGTTATGATCTATTCAACAGTGAATTCACTCTCTATTGTTGGGTTCTTCCCCAGTTACTAGAATCATTCCCAGCATTTGCATTTTGTTCCCAGTTTGCACCGCCAATGTGCCATTCTACCATGGGTCTCTTCCATTTCCGGTGATAAGCAAATTCATCCATTACGTTGTCTTCAACAAGGTAGTCCACATCATCCAAGTCCGAGTATGCCATTCTACCGATCCCCTCCAAATGATCGCTCGAGAATTGTCTTAGGCTGGTTTGAAGAGTTTCAATGATCTCTGAATCAAAAGTAATTCTTTTTGCCACTTAAGGTAATAATCTACGAATCACCCTCCTCCAGCGATGTTTCGTCGTGGTATCATGGCCACTCAATTCCTCGCTACGTTGACAATCGTTTACCACCTTCTTAGGTGTGGAATTGTTGTCTACCTAGCGAACCTTCGTCATCCGTTTCTTTCCACCCCTCTTGATGTGTATCTCGTGTCTCAACCCGAGAGTTGGTCCTATGTCTCATTCTGTGAGTTGTTCGATCTTCGAGAAGATCGACCCTTCTAGAGTCTCCTTCTTCCCTCCATGTCATGTTGACAGGATTTCTCAGAGCAAGACATCAAGACAATGATGGTGAATGAATCAACGTTCAACTGAAGTGCACCCTGGATCGTGAAGATTATACTAGTTGCGTTTACCCTTCACCTTACCCTACGCTTGAATCTCGAGACGAGATTCTTGTTTAGTGGGGGTGAGTTGTCACATCCCTAGCTGCTGGTAGTGCTCTAGGCTAGCTTCATGTGTGCATCATGCCTATATTTTCGAAACTTGAACTGAGGAATTTTGGAAGCCTCAAAACTTAAATAAAAGAGGGGCAAAAACCCTAGAAATCTCATTCATTGTTCCAAAATGTTCTTCTTAGATGTTTAATATTTTTGGCAAGGGTTTTGATCCAAACCAAAAATATTGAACATTTTAAAAGGATTTATTTTGAGACTTTGAATTTAAATCAATACTATTTTGAATTTGAACTTATATCCAAATATTACTGAATATATGTTCAAATAACTGAAACATTTTTATGTGCTTTGGTATAATTCCATTGTGCTAAATAAAATGTTCAGGGGTATTTTGTCACTGTCTTTGAATTTGTTTTATTTCAAAACAGTGGCAAAAGATTAAATAAAAACAAAACAGAACAGAAATAAATAGAAAGGGAGAGAAGGCCACCTGGGCCACTTACCTGGCGCCGCTTACCTGACCGGCCCAGCGGCCCAGCCCACCAGGCGCTCCCCCCTGTCGCCTTCCTCCTCGTGCCAGTAGGCAGAGGAGGGACACCGCGACGCCGCCGAGCTCGCCACGCCACCTCCCTCCTTGCCTGCCTCACCGAGGCGCCTCGAAGCCTCCTCGGCATCGCTCTGGACCCCTGACCCCCCTCACTCTCCCGTGCACCTCTTCCCTCTCTCCCTGCCTCGCCTCCCTCGCCCCCTCTCCCGAAGCAGAGCGTAGCCGCCGACGCCGTTCGCCGTAGCTGCAGCCACCGCCTTCCCCTCGCTTCTCTGACCGGACCAGAGGCTCCGCCTCGACCCCCTCTTCCTCCCCACCGACCCACGCCCTACCGGAAGCCCCGAAGCGCCGTCCCGACGCTTTTCCCCTCCTCGGCCACCGAGGACCGCCGCCGTCGATTCGCCGCCGTCGCCGCCTCCCCGAGCTTGCCGTCTGCTCCAACCGACTCCCCGTGAGCTCCTCTTCCTCCTCCCCCTTCCCGTTCTCACTCTCGAGCACCACAGCAACTGCACCGAGTTCGGCCGAAACCTGCCGCCGCCTGTGACCGCCGCCGACGTGCCTCCGGCCACCTAGTGGCCCGGTTGTTGTGCTCAGCTTTCTCCCCGCGCTGCGTAGAGCATGTAGGTGCCCCGCACGAGCCTCCCCGGCCACCGTAGCATCAACCCCGAGCTCGCCCGAGCTCCGGCGACCGCCACGGTCGACGCCGGTGACGACTCCGGCCATCTTAGGCCCAGCCGCTGCCACTACTCGACGCGGACGAGCGCCCGCGTCACGTAGATGCTCTCCGCCGGCCATTTGGTCGCCGGAGGAGGAAACCCGCACCCCTCCGCCGTCTCTGGCTCCGCCGGCGACGAGCCGCGGGTCAACTCCGGCGAGTTGACCCGGGTTTGACCCCCCTGCTGACACTGACAATGGGCCCCGTGGCTATTAACCTGATTAGTTAGAGTTAATTAACTCTGTTAGTCACCTAAGTCACTGACCAGTGGGCCCCACTGGTCAGGTTTGACCCGGACCAGCCCCTGTTGACCTGCTGACGTCATGCCAATGTCATGCTGACACAATAAGTATTTTCTGGATTTAAAAATAATTCAGGAAATTTCAGAAAATAGCTAAAACTTCAATAAATCATAGAAATTCAACCGTAACTCCAAATTAAATAATTTATATATGAAAAATTATCAGAAAAATTCAAGGAATCCATCTGTACCATTTTCATGCATGTTAGAACAACTTATCACTACTGTTTAGGACAAATGAGTTAAATGGCATTAGAGTAATCACATATGGAGTTTGAATTTGAATCTTGTATTCAAACCAACTTCATTTAATCTGTTGCTAGTTGCATTAGCTCAAAACACATTCATATTGCCATGTCATAGCATGCATCATTTTGTGCATTACATTGATTGTGTTCTTCTTTGTTGCCGGTATCTGTTCCCTCCCGGTAGACGATGTTCCGACGTTGTGATCGTTGACACTGATGAAGACTCAATGTTATCTTCAGAAGTGCCAGGCAAGCAAAACCCCCTTGTTCATTCCGATAAAATCCCACTCTCCCGCTCCTGCTCTCTTTTACTGCATTAGGACAACAACGACATATTTGATACTTGCTGCGGTAGCTGAACCCCTTTATCCTTTGCATGACCTGTCATTGCCACAGTAAATAGATGAAACCCACTAGCATGAGTAGGAGTTGTTTGAGCCCTGATGTGCCTACTCATTCATGCTTGTTGTCATGCCTGCTACTGCTTAGAGTTGAGTCAGGTCTGATTCATCGGGGATGAATCAGAGGTGTGTGAACATGTCCTACGGTGTGTGAGCTAAGCGTGTGAACACGATTTGGTAAAGGTAGCGGTGAGAGGCCATGTAGGAGTACATGGTGGGTTGTCTCATTGCAGCCGTCCTCAGGAACTGAGTTCTGTGTTTGTGATCCATGACCAGTTACTACCACACATTGGGTTCCGGTAACTCGACCCCTCTCGACTTATTAATCAACATGATCTCTGTCCAGGAGTTGCAACTAGTTTCTGGCGTTTGTAGGTAGTGTTAGTAGTCTACCAAGTGGCACCCGGTACAGGTGGGCTTGGGACAGACTAGGCACAGTGGCACGGTGTACCAAGTGGCACCCGGTTGGTGGGCTTGGGAACCCTGCACACATCGTTTGGGGCCGTGAGCGACACCCCGGCCGGATCTCCTTGCGGATGGAACCCGAATAGGCGATAAACCTGGACTAGAGACTTGTTCGGTTAGTCAGGTCGTGGCCGACTTCCTCGCCCGGCTTCCGCTTGAAGGTTGCCGAGGTACATGACGTGTACAGGGCGGTAAGTGGCGAGAGCGTGTGTGAAGAAGTACACCCCTGCAGGGTTAACATCATCTATTCGAATAGCCGGATTCCTCGGATATGGAAACGTGGACCCCTTATATCAGTTCATAGACAAGTGAAAGTGGATACTCTAAAATACGCAAGATAAGCGTGAGTGCTATGGATGGCGTTCTCGTAGGGAGACGGGAGCGGATCCATAGTGGTGTATTGGTTGGTGAATATGTGGACTCGTGTGCGCCACCTCAAAAGAGTTACTTGCAGTCGTAGTTCAGGATAGCCACCGAGTCAAAGCTGGCTTGCTGCAGTCAAACTCCACCATCCCCTTTGTTGATAATGATGCATGTGTAGATAGATCTGATGTAAGTCTTGCTGGGTACATTTGTACTCACGTTTGCCTATTTTATGTTTTTGCAGAGAGACTTCAGTCTCACTAGTAGTTCCGCTTGGACTTCGACGTTTAGCTTGATACCTCAGCTACGATCTTGTGCCCTCGGCAGGATCTGATAGATAGTCAGGCTTCTCAGCCTTTTTCATTTATAGATGTCTGTACTCAGACATGATAGCTTCCGCTTGTGCTTTGACTTGTATGCTCTGATTGTTGGGTCATGAGACCCATGTTTGTAATGTCTCGCTCCTCGGAGCCTATTGAATAAACTACTGAGTCGTAGAGTCATTTTGTGATGCCATGTTGTATTACACATATCGAGCATATTGTGTGTATGTTATTGAAATGCTTGGTATGTGTGGGATCTGACTATCTAGTTGTTTATCTTTAGTAGCCTCTCTTACCGAGAAATGTCTCCTAGTGTTTCCACCGAGCCATGGTAGCTTGCTACTGCTCCGGAACACTTAGGCTGGCCGGCATGTGTCCTTCTTCGTTCCTGTGTCTGTCCCTTCGGGGAAATGTCACGCGATGAATACCGGAGTCCTGTTAGCCCGCTACAGCCCGGTTCACCGGAGTCCTGCTAGCCCAGTGCTACAGCCTGGATTCACTCGCTGATGACCGACACGTTCGATGCTGGGTCATGGATGCCTGTCCCTGTAAGTTTGTGCCACTTTGGGTTTACGACTAGCCATGTCAGCCCGGGCTCCTTATCATATGGATGCTAGCGACACTGTCATATACGTGTGCCAAAAGGCGCAAACGGTCCCGGGTAAAGGTAAGGCGACACCCGTGAGAATACCGTGCGTGAGGCCGCAAAGTGATATGAAGTGTTACATGCTAGATCTATGTGGCATTGAGTCGGGGTCCTGACAGCCCGGGTGATTACGCGTGCGCGTTTGTGCTATTGGTGACCCGGCAATTTGATGCATAGGCGCAGAAACAAAGATCGATTTTCTCTTGGTCTCGATGTATCGTGACGGCGGGTGCGCAAACACAACCCTAATTTCCCTTGATCTCAAACTTGTATACACCGGATCCAAACTTAATCATGCTCCCGATCACAAAACAACAAATTTGTCGGCTCTTCCTCATCTGACGAATTTTCAAGCTTCTCGATCCTTAGGAGAGATCCCTCCAAGAGCTCAACACCACCGTGCGCAGGCCCCACGGTGGGCGCCAACTGCCGTGGAATTGTCACGGCAGATATCCTTAGTGTCAGGACTTAGTCGCGAGGCCAACTCATCTATGTGGTAGCTTGAGAGGGGTTGAGTGGGACGAGAGACGCAGGGCGGATCATCACGCAAGACAAGGATTTAGACAGCTTTGGGCCCTGTGAAACATCATCCGGTAATAGCCCTACATGGTGTTTGAGGCTAGGTCTCATTATCATCACGAGGGAGTCACCGTAAACCGGCTCTCCTCTTTGTGTCTAGCCCTAGATATTGTTTCTTCTTGCCCCCCCCCCCTTTGGGGAGCCCTGTCCCTCCTTATATATGTTGAAGGGGCGGTTTGCATGTGGAGTCCTATTAGGATTAGGACTAGTCTATCTCTAATACAAACCGGATACAAGCCCTGGTCTTAACTCCTTGTAAGGTAAATATTCCTCATGCCTTTCCTCTTAAACCGGCCCACCATAGTATGAACCGGCCTTCTGGGCCATGGGCCTCGTCATCCATCTGACCCGCCCGCCGGGTTACTAATGAACCGCCAACACCGGGTGGGTAGCCGGTGAACCGCCAAGCTCCGGGAGGGTTACCAGTGAGTCATCCAGTCCGGCCGGTTTATACTTCCGGCCGGTTTACACCACAGGGTATATCCCCGACAGTGGGAGAGGGAGATAAGATGCAGAATGCTACAAAATGAACCAATCCCTCTTCCCATAGTACAAGAGTGTTTTGAACACTGGTGTACTATACAAAACGTTCTTATATTATGGGACGGAGGGAGTAGCTGTTAATGTAAGTACAGTGATAGACCATGTTCAGTCCTGACAAGAGGACTGCAGAGCTAAACCTCTTCAAAAGCATTGGGTTGATTCTAAATTTATGTAAGAGTCCATACGGATCTTATAATGTCCACCAAATGGACAATTACGAGGCTAACATGTGCAGTGATGGTACATAATCAAACATCTATGAAAGTAAATATGGTCATACAGGGCAAGAGATACTCACAAGAGCAATGCAGTGTGCAGTATAGTTGCGAGATTCTGTGGTCCCTTGAGAACGAATGTTTTTCTGCTAACAGTTTTTGTACAAGTGAGACATTAAGGCAAATGCAGAAATGTAGTTCAAATTGTGATGTGATATCATAGACAGTACCTTACGCTCCAGCCGAGACCAATGTGTAACAAGATTATTCCAGTCACCGTCGGATAAATGTAGCACCGGAGACTTTACAGAAATTTCGTTCAGAGGCTTGCCATCAAAGTGCGCTTGCCTCGGGTAGGAACGATACTTCATCAATGAGTGCTTGAAAAGCGCAACTAACCCTTGCTCGTCATCGCAATCCAGTTTGCGCCTCACCTATTTAAAAGAATGAAATCTTGTGTCTTCTGTCAGCAGAAACATATGCAGTAATGACCATGAATAACATTAGTACATTACTTACACGTAAGTTGCAGAGGAAGATTGGAAATTGTTCTGTGTCTGTGGTATAATCTTTCCATCAAGGAAAGATGCGCACAAAGTTCCTGACAACAACATAAGCTTTTTCTTCTAAACTGGGAAGAAATGGAACAGGGGTCCTATTTGCTGCAATTGGGGCTCTCTCTGGTTCAAAAAGGGATTTGGCAACTAGATTTGGTGTACTCTTTGCTGGAATGGGGGTTTTGCGTCGTACAGCTGGTGCTATGTCAACTGGCATAATCATACTGTTTGCTGCAGTTGGGGTCTGCTGAGTTGGGGCATCAGAAATGACCAGTGTAGTAGGGCTAGAATCTGCTAGAGTTGGGGTATTTTGTGGGTCAGGTGGTATTGCAACTACACCTAATGGGCTATTTGATTTATCGGGTGCCACTACCTTTTCCAAATACTTTGCTTGTGCTCCTCCATGATCAGCAATCGCCCTCTTCCTTTTGAACGTCTGATACACAAGAACAACATTTGAATGGATAAATATGGTATGATGACATATGGAATATGTACTGAAAATGGATAGGCAGGGTGTATTCACATACACGATGTGTAAACTAAGCTAATGGCAGTTCAACAAAGTAGAAGCAATGCAAAGCATCAGTTGCAAGATATGTGCGAGCAATGTAACCTTAGAAAGTTAGAGCAAGTACCTTGATGGGTGAATAAGATAGGGCATCTTCCTCTGACTCCTCCACTAGGGAGCTATATTGACTTAGGTCTCTCTCTAGCTCAGAATCACTGTTAGGATCATATTCTGAGCATGAATCTTTAGGTGGAGAGTGTTTGCATTGCATTGCATCCAGACTTGATTTCAGTCCCTTAATGCCAAGTTTGACAGCCATGGCATTGTTCTCCTTTATTCTTTTCATGCGTGCAAGATCATAATCATTACGATGCTGTTCAGAATCTGAGATTCATGAAAACATAAAAAGTAGTCTGATTATCTATGGAATGCATTGCGGTTTCAACTCAGAGAGTGTCTCCCTATAAACCCCTGCATATGCAAAGTTCACCTCCCCAACCGTGCTGACCAGACCACACACAGAGATACACACCCGAGCGGTGAACATGCATTTTCGAAGATAATTTAGGAACATTTAGCTGACCAATTAAACAACTCTGTTTTAATAATATCAGATTCGTATTTGAACAACTAAGCTTGTTTAGCTTGATGGGTGGAGCAGTGTTATTATGAAACGAAGCACATATTCTGATTGTATAGTGATCATAAAAGGGGGAAACTCTAAGCATATATTTTTAGCAAAAGAGGGTTTCCCCACTGATTTCTATTAAAGAAACCACCACGGAACCAACATGATCAATTAAACCCTAAGCATGATCAATTAAACCGTATTATGGCCGTGCCATGGCAGATTTGAAGCTACAAACCGGAGAAATGATATTTAGCATCCATTGTTTGCTTCGAACTAAGAACTTAATTCTAAGAGCTGAAAAGAAAGTAGATAACCAAGTTAAGATCTATTTTCTGGTTGAGATCAAAAAGTTGAGGAGATATGAAGTACCACATGTCTTGCGGCGCCGTGTAGGCATCAGGGGTGCGATGGCTGTCGGTGGCGTTGAAGCAGATCTGTGACGGTAGACGGGTGCATCGGGGGATAAGTCCCGTTGCGGTGGAAGATAAGGTCGTGTGAGCGGCCCCGGCAAAGAGGACGACAACGCCGATGAAGCGAGAGGACGTGATGTAAGGCTATTGGTCCGTCGTCGTGGATCAGAAACGTCCATCTCTAGAAGTGGACAACGCGGTCTTGGTAGGCACTCCGGCATGGTGGTGGACGGTGGCGATGGATGTGGTGGAGGACGGCGGCGATGGATGGGGTGGCGGACGGAGGCTAGTGTGGGAATGGGGTGTTCTAGCGTGGATGGTGTATGAATGGGAAAATGGAGGGAGAGGTACGGGGAACCATGTTTTTGGGACGCGCCAGTCTGAAATATGGGAGAGTTACGAACTTAACCCCCGTTTCAAATTTGGACGTCTCGTCGGTTGGGGATAGGACAGTAATCTCGCATCTACCAAATATTTGCCGGTAACTATTTCGGGCGAGGAGAGGGTGTTTTGCCGCCCACGGTTGGCGCCCGGTGTATGAACGGGGCTGACAGGTAGGGCGGTTGTGTCACGTCTGATGGAAGTTACACATCTGCCCCTATTTAAAATATTAGCCTACATCTATTTAGGATAAGGAGAGTTTGTTTTGCCGCCGACCGTGTATGAATGGGGAATGGAGGGAGAAACAGAGGTCTTTCGGACGAGCTTGAGTCAAATGAGTTTTGCCGCCCATGTTTGACACCCACCGTGTCAGAATGGGCTCAGAGCGGTCGTGTCATGTCTAATTGAAGTTACTAACCTACCCCTATTTAGAGCAGTGGGAATCGGGCCGATGGATGGGGTGGCGGACGGAGGCTGGTGTGGGAATGGGGTGTTCTAGCGCGGATGGTGTATGAATGGGAAAATGGAGGGAGAGGTACGGGGAACCATGTTTTTGGGACGCGCCTGTCTGAAATATGGGAGAGTTACGAACTTAACCCCCGTTTCAAATTTGGACGTCTCGTCGGTTGGGGATAGGACAGTATTTTCGCATCTACCAAATATTTCCCGGTAACTATTTCGGGCGAGGAGAGGGTGTTTTGCCGCCCATGGTTGGCGCCCGGTGTATGAACGGGGCTAACAGGTAGGGCGGTTGTGTCACGTCTGATGGAAGTTACACATCTGCCCCTATTTAAAATATTAGCCTACATCTATTTCAGACAAGGAGAGTTTGTTTTGCCGCCGACCGTGTATGAATGGGGAATGGAGGGAGAAACAGAGGTCTTTCGGACGAGCTTGAATCAAATGAGTTTTGCCGCCCATGTTTGACACCCACCGTGTCGGAATGGGCTCAGAGGCGGTCGTGTCACGTCTAATTGAAGTTACTAACCTACCCCTATTTAGAGTAGTGGGAATCGGGCCGATGGATTGTTCGTGTAATGGGTAGATAGTAATTTCCATCTCCCAAACACTTGGCTTCGAGCAGCCAATGTGGGAGTGGACATTTTGCTGTTTCTTTTGAATTTTGGGACAATAAGCATCCACGTTTACCATGGCAACTAAATTCGAATCCATTTTGTATTCCTATCACTAGTAGAAAAAGGGTCAAACGTGAAGCACATTAGTGCCGGTTTGTATTTGAGCCGGTACTAATGGTACCATTAGTGCCGGTTCGAACGGATTTGCATTAATGCCGGTTTGTGGCACGAACCGGTACTAAAGGGGTGGTGGCAGGCTGGCGTCAGGCCGGGGCCCCACGATCACCTTTAG
>NC_041390.1:178247526-178261165 GCF_002162155.2 Triticum dicoccoides
CCTTTTCAGTTTTAAAAAAAATAAAAGAAAATAAGTTTCTCATGTGATATGCGGTCTAGTTGTTGGGAAAATTTGCAAATGTGAATTTTGACTTTATTTGCAAAATCTCTCTGAAATTTGTAAAAATGGGCATAACTTTTGCATACTAACTCGGATGAAAAAGTTTTTTATATGAAAAATCATCTACTTGAAAAGTTACATCCGAATTTGACGGGGGGAACCCCGTTAAACATTTGCAAAATCCTCAAAAACCTAATAGAAAAAAAGTTACGGGGCTTTTAAGATCAAGAGTGGAAAAAATTGAAAAATATTCAAACAATGGGCAAACTGTGGTCAAACAATGGTCAAACTAATTATTCTAGAATATTAGTGTTACTAAATAATTATTTTAGTTATTTCAATTTTGGTCAAATCTGGTCAAACTGTGGTCAAACAATGGTCAAACTAATTATTCAAGAAATATTAGTGTTACTAAATAATTATTGTTTTTAAAACAATAGTTTCAAACTCAAACAGTGAAATGTGTCACTTCATGCTCAAGCAAAATTCCTGAAGGTTAATAGGATTGACATCTTACTATTGTCAGGAAAACAACAAGTGCAGACTCGGAAACGAAGGAGAATAGAACCTGAAAGTTAAGCGTGCTCGGGCTGGAGTAGTGAGAGGGATGGGTGACCGGTCGGGAAGTTAGATGATTTGGAATGAGTGATCCACACTTGAGCAGTTAAGAGAGGTTATTAGAGACTAAATCATCAAATAATTCAGAAAAATTAAAAAAAAAACAATTTTTTTCCAAAATTTTAAAAAAAAAATTCAAAAAAAAAAAACCTTTAGTACCGGTTGGTAACACCAACCGGTACTAAAGGTCCCCCGTACCAGGGCGAAAGCTCACGCCACGTGGTGGCACTTTAGCGCCGGTTCATGCCGAACCGGTACTAAAGGGGGGGGGGCCTTTAGTGCCGAAACTTTAGTGCCGGTTCCATAACCGGCACTAAAGGCCCTTACAAACCGGTACTAATGGTCCGTTTTCTACTAGTGTATATGAATCTTTATAAATCATTCTATGTGTTTTTATATATCTTCAAAAGGATGACAAACATGTATTAGAGACTAAATCATCAAATAATTCAGAAAAATTAAAAAAAAACAATTTTTTTCCAAAATTTTAAAAAAAAATTCAAAAAAAAAACCTTTAGTACCGGTTGGTAACACCAACCGGTACTAAAGGTCCCCCGTACCAGGGCGCGAGCTCACGCCACGTGGTGGCACTTTAGCGCCGGTTCATGCCAAACTGGTACTAAAGGGGGGGGCCTTTAGTGCCGAAACTTTAGTACCGGTTCCATAACCGGCACTAAAGGCCCTTACAAACCGGTACTAATGGTCCGTTTTCTACTAGTGTATATGAATCTTTATAAATCATTCTATGTGTTTTTATATATCTTCAAAAGGATGACAAACATGTATTGCACTGTCATATGTGAATATGGTTTACAAATGCCGATACTCAAATTCAGAAACTAGAATCCAGTTTAAGGTGAATTCGAATATTTGGAACACTTCATGTCCAACTCAAATGTCACACGCAGCATAATGTGTACTCCCATTTAGATATGTACACAAGCGATGTATCAAGATTCAAATACCGAGTCAATCAACCAAGAAGGTACGGAACTAACAGACATATAAACACTTATAGAGTATATGGATCAATAATATCAACTAACATACATAAGCCAGGCTGCTGTACTTTTTTTTGGCTACAACAGCATCCTTTTTTTAGCCAGCATCTTGGCCCTTTCCGATGCGTGCCACTTATGGTCCATCTATACTAGTATTGCTGAATGCACATTCAGCCCGATTGGCATATTTGTAGGTCTGGCCCAGCAATCCAAATGAAATGTCTCCGAGTCTTATCAATTAATACAGACTTGTGCTCAAATAAAATTACAAACAAAAAAACAAAAAAAAACAATTATTACATGATCTCTAAAACATTTTTTTGATTGATTACATGAACAGACAACAAAAAGGTTATTCAACTATGGAAAGAACATTTCACCTATGATTTACCAAGTAGGAATTTAATTTCCTTTTTTCCTTCAGGACCTTAACAACCTGGTCAGTCTCAGCTTGCTTCGTTTTGAAATCCACCAAATATTTAATGGTTGTCTTGAGTACTGCTTGTGATTGTGCTGTTTGCTTCCTCAACATGTCAGCTTCATCTCTAAGTGCAGAAGCAGAATCTCTTTCTACAACTAGTTTAGCCTCTAGAGCATCAACAGTTGGCAATTCATAATGCAAGATTGGGCCGGTGCCACTGCTGTGGGATGATGCAATGTCCATGGGGACCTCGCTCTTTGATCTTGGGCTAACCTGTTTTGCCATTAAAGTTCCGATTGGATTCAGAAAAGTTGAAGTTAGCAAAACATCTCAACTGGGAGTTATAACAGCAAACCAGTTAAACAAACAAGGAATTAATGAGGTTCAATTGGATGCTGAAAAGTAGTTATTAATGAACGTGTGCTAGAACTCGGAGGTGTCGTAGTTTCGGTGCTTGATCGGTCGGGCCATGAAGACGTATGACTACATCAACCGTGTTGTGCTAACGCTTCCGCTTCCTGTCTACGAGGGTATGTAGACAACACTCTTCCCTCTCGTTGCTATGCATCACCATGATCTTGCGTGTGCGTAGGAATTCTTTTTTGAAATTACTACGTTTCCCAACAGTGGTATTCGAGCCAGGTTTTATGCATTGATGTTATGCACGAGTAGAACACAAGTGAGTTGTGGGCGATATAAGTCATACTGCTTACCAGCATGTCATATTTTGGTTCAGCGGTATTGTTGGATGAAGCGGCCCGGACCGACATTACGCATACGCTTATGCGAGACTGGTTCTACCGACGTGCTTTGCACACAGGTGGCTGGCGGGTGTTAGTTTCTCCAACTTTAGTTGAACCGAGTGTGGCTACGCCCGGTCCTTGCGAAGGTTAAAACAGCACCAACTTGACAAACTATCTTTGTGGTTTTGATGCGTAGGTAAGAACGATTCTTGCTAAGCCCGTAGCAGCCACGTAAAACTTGCAACAACAAAGTAGAGGACGTCTAACTTGTTTTTGCAGGGCATGTTGTGATGTGATATGGTCAAGACATGATGCTAAATTTTATTGTATGAGATGATCATGTTTTGTAAACGAGTTATCGGCAACTGCAGGAGCCATATGGTTGTCGCTTTATTGTATGCAATGCAATCGCGCTGTAATGCTTTACTTTATCACTAAGCGGTAGCGGAGTCGTGGAAGCATAAGATTGGCGAGACGACAACGATGCTATGATGGAGATCAAGGTGTCGCGCCGGTGACGATGGTGATCATGACGATGCTTCGGAGATGGAGATCACAAGCACAAGATGATGATGGCCATATCATATCACTTATATTGATTGCATGTGATGTTTATCTTTTATGCATCTTATCTTGCTTTGATTGACGGTAGCATTATAAGATGATCTCTCACTAAATTTCAAGATAAAAGTGTTCTCTCTGAGTATGCACCGTTGCCAAAGTTCGTCGTGCCCAGACACCACGTGATGATCGGGTGTGATAAGCTCTACGTCCATCTACAACGGGTGCAAGCCAGTTTTGCACACGCAGAATACTCAGGTTAAACTTGACGAGCCTAGCATATGCAGATATGGCCTCGCAACACTGAGACCGAAAGGTCGAGCATGAATCATATAGTAGATATGATCAACATAGTGATGTTCACCATTGAAAACTACTCCATTTCACGTGATAATTGGTTATGGTTTAGTTGATTTGGATCACGTGATCACTTAGAAGATTAGAGGGATGTCTTTCTAAGTGGGAGTTCTTAAGTAATATGATTAATTGAACTTAAATTTATCATGAACTTAGTACCTGATAGTATCTTGCTTGTTTATGTTTGATTGTAGATAGATGCCCGTGCTGTTGTTCCGTTGAATTTAAATGCGTTCCTTGAGAAAGCAAAGTTGAAAGATGATGGTAGCAATTATACGGACTGGGTCCGTAACTTGAGGATTATCCTCATTGCTGCATAGAAGAATTACGTCCTGGAAGCACCGCTGGGTGCCAGGCCTGCTGCTGGAGCAACACCAGATGTTATGAACGTCTGGCAGAGCAAAGCTGATGACTACTCGATAGTTCAGTGTGCCATGCTTTACGGCTTAGATACGGGGCTTCAACAACGTTTTGAACGTCATGGAGCATATGAGATGTTCCAGGAGTTGAAGTTAATATTTCAAGCAAATGCCCGGATTGAGAGATATGAAGTCTCCAATAAGTTCTATAGCTGCAAGATGGAGGAGAACAGTTCTGTCAGTGAGCATATACTCAAAATGTCTGGGTATAATAATCACTTAATTCAACTGGGAGTTAATCTTCCGGATGATTGCGTCATTGACAGAATTCTCCAATCACTTCCACCTAGCTACAAGAGCTTCGTGATGAACTATAATATGCAAGGGATGAATAAGACAATTCCCGAGCTCTTCGCAATGCTAAAAGCTGCGGAGGTAGAAATCAAGAAGGAGCGTCAAGTGTTGATGGTCAACAAGACCACTAGTTTCAAGAAAAGGGGCAAGGGGAAGAAGAAGGGGAACTTCAAGAAGAACACCAAGCAAGTTGCTGCTCGGGAGAAGAAACCCAAGTCTGGACCTAAGCCTGAAACCGAGTGCTTCTACTGCAAGCAGACTGGTCACTGGAAGCGGAACTGCCCCAAGTATTTGGCAGATAAGAAGGATGGCAAGGTGAACAAAGGTATATGTGATATACATGTTATTGATGTGTACCTTACTAGAGCTCGCAGTAGCACCTGGGTATTTGATACTAGTTCTGTTGCGAATATTTGCAACTCGAAACAGGGACTACGAATTAAGCGAACACTGGCGAAGGACGAGGTGACGATGTGCGTGGGAAATGGTTCCAAAGTCGATGTGATCGCGGTCGGCACGCTACCTCTACATCTACCATCGGGATTAGCATTAGACCTAAATAATTGTTATTTGGTGCCAGCGTTGAGCATGAACATTATATCTGGATCTTGTTTGATGCGAGACGGTTATTCATTTAAATCAGAGAATAAGGGTTGTTCTATTTATATGAGTAATATCTTTTATGGTCATGCACCCTTGAAGAGTGGTCTATTTTTGATGAATCTCGATAGTAGTGATACACATATTCATAATGTTGAAGCCAAAAGATGCAGAGTTGATAATGATAGTGCAACTTATTTGTGGCACTATCGTTTAGGTCATATCGGTGTAAAGCGCATGAAGAAACTCCATACTGATGGACTTTTGGAACCACTTGATTATGAATCACTTGGTACTTGCGAACCGTGCCTCATGGGCAAGATGACTAAAATGCCGTTCTTCGGTACTATGGAGAGAGCAACAGATTTGTTGGAAATCATACATACAGATGTATGTGGTCCAATGAATGTTGAAGCTCGTGGCTGATATCGTTATTTTCTCACCTTCACAGATGATTTAAGCAGATATGGGTATATCTACTTAATGAAACATAATTCTGAAACATTTGAAAAGTTTAAAGAATTTCAGAGTGAAGTTGAAAATCATCGTAACAAGAAAATAAAGTTTCTACGATCTGATCGTGGAGTAGAATATTTGAGTTACGAGTTTGGTTTACATTTGAAACAATGCGGAATAGTTTCGCAACTCACGCCACCCGGAACACCACAGCGTAGTAGTGTGTGCGAACGTCGTAATCGTACTTTACTTGATATGGTGCGATCTATGATGTCTGTTACAGATTTACCGCTATCATTTTGGGGTTATGCTTTAGAGACGTCCACATTCACGTTAAATAGGGCACCATCAAAATCCGTTGAGACGGCACCTTATGAACTATGGTTTGGCAAGAAACCAAAGTTGTCATTTCTGAAAGTTTGGGGCTGCGATGCTTATGTGAAAAAGCTTCAACCTGATAAGCTCGAACCCAAATCAGAGAAATGTGTCTTCATAGGATACCCGAAGGAGACTGTTGGGTACACCTTCTATCACAGATCCGAAGGCAAGACATTTGTTGCTAAGAATGGATCCTTTCTAGAGAAGGAGTTTCTCTCGAAAGAAGTGAGTGGGAGGAAAGTAGAACTTTTTGAGCTAACTGTACCTGCTCCCTTATTGGAAAGTAGTACATCACAGAAACCGGTTTCTGTGACACCTACACCAATTAGTGAGGAAGCTAATGATGATGATCATGAAACTTCAGAACAAGTTACTACTGAACCTCGTAGATCAACTAGATTAAGATCCGCACCAGAGTGGTACGGTAATCCTGTTCTGGAAGTCATGCTACTAGATCATGATGAACCTACGAACTATGAAGAAGCGATGGTGAGCCCAGATTCCACAAAATGGCTTGAGGCCATGAAATCTGAGATGGGATCCATGTATGAGAACAAAGTGTGGACTTTGGTTGACTTTCCCAATGATCGGCAAGCAATTGAGAATAAATGGATCTTCAAGAAGAAGACTGACGCTAACGGTAATGTTACTGTCTACAAAGCTCGACTTGTCGCAAAAGGTTTTCGACAAGTTCAAGGGATTGACGACGATGAGACCTTCTCACCCGTAGCGATGCTTAAGTCTGTCCGAATCATGTTAGCAATTGCCGCATTTTATGATTATGAAATTTGGCAGATGGATGTCAAAACTTCATCCTGAATGGATTTCTAGAAGAAGAGTTGTATATGATGCAGCCGGAAGGTTTTGTCGATCCAACGGGAGCTAACAAAGTGTGCAAGCTCCGGCGATCCATTTATGGACTGGTGCAAGCATCTCGGAGTTGGAATAAACACTTTGATAGTGTGATCAAAGCATTTGGTTTCATACAAACTTTTGGAGAAGCTTGTATTTACAAGAAAGTGAGTGGGAGCTCTGTAGCATTTCTGATATTATATGTGGATGACATATTACTAATCGGAAATGATATAGAATTTCTAGATAGCATAAAGGGATACATGAATAAGAGTTTTTCAATGAAAGACCTCGGTGAAGCTGCTTACATATTGGGCATTAAGATCTATAGATATAGATCAAGACGCTTAATTGGACTTTCACAAAGCACATACCTTGACAAAGTTTTGAAGAAGTTCAAAATGGATCAAGCAAAGAAAGGATTCTTGCATGTGTTACAAAGTGTGAAGTTGAGTAAGACTCAATACCCGACCACTGCAGAAGATAGAGAGAAAATGAAAGATGTTCCCTATGCTTCAGCCATAGGCTCTATCATGTATGCAATGCTATGTACCAGACCTGATGTGTGCCTTGCTATAAGTCTAGCAGGGAGGTACCAAAGTAATCCAGGAGTGGATCACTGGACAGCGGTCAAGAACATCCTGAAATACCTGAAAAGGACTAAGGATATGTTTCTCGTATATGGAGGTGACAAAGAGCTCATCCTAAATGGTTACGTTGATGCAAGCTTTGACACTGATCCGGACGATTCTAAATCGCAAACTGGATACGTATTTACATTAATAGGTGGAGCTGTCAGTTGGTGTAGTTCTAAACAAAGCATCATGGCGGGATCTACATGTGAAGCGGAGTACATAGCTGCTTTGGAAGCAGCAAATGAAGGAGTCTGGATGAAGGAATTCATATCCGATCTAGGTGTCATACCTAGTGCATCGGGTCCAATGAAAATCTTTTGTGACAATACTCGTGCAATTGCCTTGGCAAAGGAATCCAGATTTCACAAGAGAACCAAGCACATCAAGAGACGCATCAATTCCATCCGGGATCTAGTCCAGGTGGGAGACATAGAGATTTGCAAGATACATACGGATCTGAATATAGCAGACCCATTGACTAATCTTCTTCCACGAGCAAGACATGATCAGCACCAAGGCTCCATGGGGATTAGAATCATTACTATGTAATCTAGATTACTGACTCTAGTGCAAGTGGGAGACTGAAGGAAATATGCCCTAGAGGCAATAATAAAGTTATTATTATTTCCTTATATCATGATAAATTTTTATTATTCATGCTAGAATTGTATTAACCGGAAATATAATACTTGTGTGAATACATAAACAAACAAAGTGTCACTAGTATGCCTCTACTTGACTAGCTCGTTAATCGAAGATGGTTATGTTTCCTAACCATAGACATGAGTTGTCATTTGATTAACGAGATCACATCATTAGGAGAATGATGTGATTGACATGACCCATTCCATTAGCTTAGCACCCGATCGTTTAGTATGTTGCTATTGCTTTCTTCATGACTTATACATGTTCCTATGACTATGAGATTATGCAACTCCCGTTTACCGGAGGAACACTTTGTGTGCTACCAAACGTCACAACGTAACTGGGTGATTATAAAGGTTCTCTACAAGTGTCTCCAAAGGTACATGTTGGGTTGGCGTATTTCGAGATTAGGATTTGTCACTCCGATTATCGAAGAGGTATCTCTGGGCCCTCTCGGTAATGCACATCACTTAAGCCTTGCAAGCAATGCAACTAATAAGTTAGTTGCAAGATGATGTATTATAGAACGAGTAAAGAGACTTGCCGGTAACGAGATTGAACTAGGTATTGAGATACCGATGATCGAATCTCGGGCAAGTAACATACCGATGACAAAGGGAACAAACGTATGTTGTTATGCGGTCCGACCGATAAAGATCTTCGTAGAATATGTAGGAGCCAATATGAGCATCCAGGTTCCGCTATTGGTTATTGACCGGAGACGTGTCTCGGTCATGTCTACATTGTTCTCGAACCCGTAGGGTCCGCACGCTTAACGTTACGATGACAGTTTCATTATGAATTTATATATTCTAATGTACTGAAGGTTGTTCGGAGTCCCAGATGTGATCACGGCCTTGACGAGGAGTCTCGAAATGGTCGAGACATAAAGATCGATATATTGGATGACTATATTTGGACACCGAAAAGGTTCCGGGTGAGATTGGGACAATACCGGATCACCGGGAAGTTATCGGAACCCCCTGGGAGGTATATGGGCCTTATTGGGCATTAGTGGAAAGGAAGGGAAAGGAGCAAGGGAGGGGGCACGCCCCCCCAAGCCCAATCCGAATTGGGAAGGGGGCCGGCCCCCCTTTCCTTCCTCCCTCCTTCCTCTTCCTTCCCTCTCCTACTCCTAATAGGAAAAAGGGGAGTCCTACTCCCTGTGGGAGTTGGACTCCCCCTTAGGGAACGGCACCCTCCTTGGCCGGCCCCCTCCTCCACTCCTTTATATACGGGGGCAAGGGGGAACCCCATAGACACAACAATTGATCATTGATCTCTCAGTCGTGTGCGGTTGCCCCCTCCACCATAATCCTCGACAATATTGTAGCGGTGCTTAGGCGAAGCCCTGCGACGGTAGAATATCAATATCGTCACCATGCCGTCGTGCTGACGGAACTCATCCCCGACACTTTGTTGGATCGGAGTCCGGGGATCGTCATCGAGCTGAACGTGTGCTAGATCTCGGAGGTGTCGTAGTTTCGGTGCTTGATCGGTCGGGCCGTGAAGACGTACGACTACATCAACCGCGTTATGCTAACGCTTCCGCTTCCGGTCTACGAGGGTACGTAGACAACACTCTTCCCTCTCGTTGCTATGCATCACCATGATCTTGCGTGTGCGTAGGATTTTTTTTTGAAATTACTACGTTTCCCAACAATTAACATCATTGTAACCCGCTGTTGCAGCAGCAAAGCAGTTAAACAAACAAGTAGATATTTAAGTTAAGGCAAACAGGTAATTCTTAACAGTAAGTATCAAACACATAGATAGGCGCAGTCTACAATATGGTTAACAGGCTGTGCCATTATGTAATCAGTAGCAAACTAAATTAAGCCAAGCAACGTAATTGAACAATTTTGCAATAAGTGGCTAACTAAAATTCCGAGAAGTAGGTAACTGAACTTATGCTAGTTCTTTGTACATGCACACTGCAACTTCTTTTTCGCTTACATGGTTGTACGAAGGAGTCCATGGCATCAATTGCTTGGATATGCAGTCCCAATACTTCTTTCTTCCCACACTGCATGAGTAAGTTGAATGGTTAATCTGGTAAGATGGTGGGTCCTTGATATGTTATATGAGGACGTGTAGTTAGGCACGTTGTAGCCAAACACATCACACTGGCTTTTACTATATATTTCATGCGATTGCTTTTGGCATATCAAGATCTAAGCAATCTACAATAGGATGAAAAGACTGGCATCCTTCACATTATTGGCGAACTCAGTTCATAGAAACAAGCAATTCAACCATTCTGTGGGTAAATCAAAAGTGCCACTGGAATATTTTTCACTATCCAATCATACATGCAAAAAGGGGCGACGCCACCATAGGGGCTGGTATGGGCGGCCGGCTCAGGTGGCTGGAAAGTGTGCACCTAGTTTGAGTCGTCCAGGTTGGCCCACGGTAGTTTTGTTCGTCCCAACGCATGAGCAGGCAATGTAAAAAATGAAGAAAAATGTTTCAATTTGGATGGGCCAATAACATAAGTGCCAGGCAGGCCCTATAGCAGGCTCGCGGCCCAAACGAGCGCCTCCCATATCGATCGACAGCAGGAAAAATCCCAATTCATTCGCTCCAGCCTCCAGTCTGGTTCGCTCCTAACCTAGCCGCCGCTGGACAGACCGACACAGCACTTCCTCGCGCCCTCATTGGAGGGCAGTCGCCGGGCTTCAAGCAAATGGAAGGACAAGAAGATGAAGATCCAACCCTGGGTGTAGCCTGCATGGGAGGCAGCGGCGGTAGCACGGGCATGGCATCGAGCTTGCGCAAACGGACAGTCGCTAATTGCAAGAGTAGCATGCGCAACAAGCAGGTACATCACATCCCTGATTATATCTAATTCAACTCTTCAATTTCTGGCCAATAGTTAAACCTGACGGTGTTGTAAAACTGCTTGTACGTAGGGAATCTATGAGAAAATGAAACCAATTTCTACTTATTTTATAACTCCCCCAATCAATACTGAACTAACTGAATCTGGTGTATCTAATCAAGTTTCCAGTGCAAACATACAAGCTCATGTTGTTCTTGAGCCTGAAGTGTCTAATGAACAGACTGCTAATGAAGGATTTGATGCAAACATTTTACATGCTCCTGGTGATGAACATATAGTGTCTAATGAGGGATCTAATGCAAGCATTTTGCAAGCTCATTGAAGGATTTAGTGTCTAATGATGATCTACTATGTTGAGAGAGACAGAGATTTGTAGGCATTGATGACAAGCAAATTGTAGTGCATTTTCATAGCTTGAGGAAACATCGAGGCCATCTACCAGAAAGTCCCCGTATCATGACAACATAGCATAAATACTTTTCTAATCTGTTGTTTGAAACTATTGGCATACTTGTGCAGGATAGATATATTGATATGCAGTTTGCGCACTGGTTATACATGCAGTTACACTTCGATATTTTCAGCCAAAGAACGACTAACTCAAGCAGGTACAGACCATGTTTGTAGTCCTTGTACACCATGTTGCATTTTGTGTTTTTTGGTGCTTGCATCATTTAGTGTTTATAATCTGAACTACTTTGGATCATTAGCTGGTTTTCAAAGTGCATGTAGCTTCACATTTCTCATGTTTTGTTTATTCCGGAGTGCAAGTGCCTTCGTATTTTTTAAGTTAAATGTTCGCCCCTGGTAACTTGAATTCGTGGATCAGCCACTGCACACAAATCATACACGAATGCCAGTACGAATTGAATGAAATGCAGGGACTTACGCTAGCTTGTTGTACAGGCTCACTGCAGCTCTGCTTGGGCTTAGGATGTTCCATGTACAAGTTCATGTTACCACTTGCTTGGATGTGCAGGACTTGTGCTCCTTGCATCCCCCTCTGCATTTTTGACATGGCGAATGGTTGATCAAATAAGAGGAATCGACCTTGATGTTGTACTGAAGGACAGATACTTACAAGGTTATGTGGGTGTGCAAGATGTGTACCAGATCCCGTAGCGCCATCATGCTTCGCTAAAATATGGATTTGCTTGTTTTAGATGATATCTCCAGAAGAAATAAGTGTTAAGGTCGGAGTTGCATAGGTGTGTAAGATAAGAGAGCAGTGAAAGGATATCCAAACATCGTCGAAACAATGCACAAGGGAGTGATGTGTGGATACCTAGTTCGGGTCGGTGTTTGGGCATGCTCACCTAGCTAGAGTGCGGGTCACTTCAGAGCCGTTGAGGGTGATGCGCTGGTGTTGGCTGGCCACGCATGGATGCAGATCTTGAGTGGCAGCGGAGCGCTATGATCTGGTGGACGAGACCGTTGGTGAAGCCCCAACGGCCTCGGGGGGCGGAGGTGCGATGATGTGCTCGGTGAAGTAGCCCCAGTGAGCTGGGAGACGGCGTCAGTGAAGCGCACTTGATGCGGTGGAACTCGATGTCTGTGAGGCACGTCGGTTGCGGCGGCCGACGTTGTCGGTGGACCACCCGGTGCGGTGGACGAGGGCGTAGATGAGGTAGCTCCGGTGCGGTGGTGAAGCGCGACCGTCGTCTTCGTCGTCGTCAGGCACAGAGGTGGGGAACGGTGGGGAAAGAGACGAGACGAGGGGCGATTCGAGGGTTGGCGGCGAATTAGGGATTTGAGCAATCTGGGCGCAGAAGGGGACGGTGGAGAAGAGATATTTTGCAGGGATGGAATTGGGGCCGCCATATATTTCAATCTGAAACATGGAAGCGCGAACTTATATTGTCGTCGTCCTTTTTTTGGGGGGGAGGGGGGTGGGTGGCTGGGTGCTACACGTCCGTCCGACACACGCGACCACCCCGACAGGACTATGCTTCGGTGCCTTAAGGCACCTGCCTTTGTGTCCATGACATATGGGCCCAACAGGTGGCTGGCCCACATGTCAGTGACGCAAAGGCAGTTGCCTTTAAGGCACCGAAGCAGTGTCCACAACGACACGACCCTGGTTTGCCTGGTGCGCCTACATTTGAGAATGCAAACGAATCTTCTTTCATTTTCAAACGAATCGGTATGTATTACCATGCCCGTGTTTTCCTTGCAATAATTAGTCATTCGAAAAGAGATACTCCATCCGTTCACTTTTGTAAGTCGTTTCAAACAACTTAAAATGAACTGTTTTGCACATTGTCTGAAATGTCTTCCAGGTCTTATAAAAGTGAACAGAGGGAGTACTAGAAATTAATTAATGAGGAGTTACTTGAAAAAAATCAAAATGGTACCCACGCTAACGTGGATTAGAGTGTGTCTCACATAATTAGCTATTTGAATTAGAGTGTGTGTGTCACATAGTTAGTTATTTGAATTAGAGTGTATGCCACGTAGCAATCTCCAATTCTAACGTGGATTTCACATTTCACTATATCCACGCTACTTTTTTAATACAAATGCATATGTATATGATGAACACCATGGTAGTGAGAAAACTTTTGGATGGATTCAAACATATGACCTACAAAATAGCACAACAAACTGAGTCAATGTCAACTTTTCGAAACTTAGTATGGCACGAATTCGAAATAATTACCCGTATGCCTGCTCCATGGTTCAAATCTTACAATGTACACCGAATTGAAACATCGATATTAAGTCTCGTACTATGTACATTCAAATGTTGTTTTTAGC
>NC_041390.1:178261455-178264465 GCF_002162155.2 Triticum dicoccoides
GTTTATTCTTTCTCTCCATGTTTCGATCTCTAAGTCTCTCAACTACACAACCCCTTTTTCCACTCTGTTACCAAATGTATTTACCTCACACACCCGCCATTGCACCCCATGCCGAGCTCTCTCCCCCCTCTCCCTCTCACCCTCTCGCGTTAAATACATGCATTGCCTATCTAGCCCCCCAACCTCTCGTGCATGCGCATGCACGCACGTTGTATATCTAGGTCACTCCCTCGAGACTGTCTCAATCTTTCTTCCGCACGGCGGGCCACACTCGCTCAATCTCGCTCTTTTTATCCGAGTCTCATTTAACCTCGTTTTGTTTCACACACAAATGATATATCTCCTTGTTCGGGCCTCGATCGACACACTCTATACTCTCTCACGCAGATTGTCTATCTAGGTCAGTCCATCCAAGCCGCCACCACTCTTTCGACCTCATGGTGGGCCACGCTCACTCAATCTCTCTCTCTCTCTCTCTCCGTATGTCTCGATTGACCTCGCTCTTTCTCGGACAAAAACGATATATCACCATGTTTGAGCCCAATTCGACCTACTCACATTGTATACTCTCTCACGCACATCGTCTATCTAGGTCACTCTCTCCAACCCGTCTCACTCTTTCGATCGCACGGCGACCCTATGTGATCGGTTGACCTTGCTTCCTCCCATGCACAAAATATATCTACACGTCTTCACTTACTGGTGGGTTCCATGTGTACTCTCTCTCTCTCCTCCCCTTCTGCGTTTAGACGCACGGGCAAACAGGAGGAACTCGCGGGCGATGTTGCCGTTGACCATATCTGGACGCGTTCACAAGTCACGGCACCAGTTTCATGCACTAGCAGCACTAGTCAGTGTGTACGTGCAATGCACGTTAATTTGGATGTGTATTAAATGCATGCGGATATTAACTACTAGGATATTATTTGCATGTTGTCATGTGATTAGCACTATTTTTGGCATGAAATTAACTGCACGCTAAACGTGTTGAGCGCTCGACATTGAAGCAGTCTAGGTCGTTGGATGACAAGGAATACATGTGGCTTGATGGCATTTTATATTAAATTCGATACGGCTCTAGCAGAACATTCAATCGATCAAACCATACATTTCGGTCAGTCTGACTCTGACTTTAAAGTATACGACGATCGATATAAAATAAACGGAAATGATAAACGTTCAGATTTTAAGCATGGCAACCCGAACGTTTTTCATGGCAAATTTAGATTACGCGGCGGCGGCGGCGGCGTCTTGCGGTGGGAAGCGGCTCCACTGCCGTGCTCTGTGTGTCGTCGGGCCACTGACCGACGGCGACGGTGGCGTCTTGCGCCGTTGTTGGCATACTCTTGGACGTTGGCCTAGCTTCGAGGAAGGCCAAAATGTTCTGGACTTCGGAGCGAGTCGACTGGCGGGAGGAGGCGACTGGCGTTGGTGCAAGAAAGCGGTCGACGGCGGCCATCCATGCTGCTGAAGGGGCACTGGCACCCGCGCGGGGACAGGCGCTGTCAACGGCGCGGCGGAGACATTCGTGTGCACAGGCATCGGCACGGGCGCGCACGTTAGTGCATGCGCAGGCGCAGGCACTGACAGGTGCACGGGCACCGGCACGGGCGTGCGCGTCAGTGCACGCGCAGGCGCATGCGCTGGCAGGTGTACGGGCGCGTGAAAGTCGGCGGGCACCTCGTGGAACCCCGTGGGATCAAGCTCGGCGACAATGTGTGGCTCCCAGCCCATCAATGCCACGGGGATGGGCGTTGGCGCAGTCGGGGCGACGGGATCCGGAATGGGAGCGGAGACAGGCGCGACGTCTTCCCGCAAGACCAGTTCAAGCTCGTCCCAAAGCGCCTTATGTTCTTGAGACTCCGGCTGGGTGTCTTCCTCAGGAAACTGGAACACTAAGGGCAGACCATCGTGATGCGGCATGGCGTATGTTTAGGTCAGGCTAGTTGGAGGTAGACGACAGGAGAATCGGAGAGGAAGAGAGATGATTGTAGCGATACTCCCTCCTTTCCTGTTTATAAGGCTCAATTCAAAAATCTCACCAACCAAGGTAGATGGTGAGTGGTGGAATACTTTTTGTAGTTTGCAAAAGCACCCAATTAATGCTCTTGTTTTTCTCAAAAAATATGTTTACCAATGCATTAATTGCAATCATGCATGCATAAATTAAATGCATTGGTCAATTTCCTCTTAATACTTGCATGCAATGATTTAATTTACCTTGGAATCTGAACATGTGATGGGAAACAACAAAATTGAGCCTAATAAAATGGAAAAACTAATATTTTGAGATAAGCCCTATAAACCGGAAAGGAGGGAGTACCGGGTAGTGCGGGGTTGATTTTAAACTGCGGCACCGGTGACATTAAAAGTGGGAGCAATTGGGACGAGGGTGGGCGGCGGAGCCTGGTCAAAGGGCTCGCCTCCCGGTGAGCCTGCACAGCGGTTTGCTCGCACGCCTCCTTGACAGCCGGCGCAGCGGTCTGCTCGCACGCCTCCCGTCGACTCACACGCTTGCTCGGTCGGCACCTGCCGATTGCCGATGAGAAGCGGGGACTCATGGCGACACATAAACACCCACGGTTTCAATAGTGAAAGCGTTCGCCTTAACGTGACAGGTCTTTCTTCCAAAATACATTGGCCCTTCATTTGTGCCACTTGTCATAAGCAGCTTGTCTCAAATTGAAGAAAAAAGTTACGAAGTAATATTTGTGCCATATCACGTGACCATGCTCAGTTTCAAGAATTTATGCTCACTTTTGGATTTTCAGAAAATTAAGATCCAGGATTCGAAACAATATCATAACCTGCATCATGCAATAAATTTTCAAGCCGTACATCTGTCCTGTTGTATTTCTTAAGAAAGGATTTGGTCAAACATTTTGCTTAGTTAGACTTCAGACAAGTTATATATGCAGAGTAAAAGGATAATCCCTCTGTACCAGCGCATTGCCTGATATATTAACTCAAGTACTAGGCACGAACAAACGGGCTCAATTCTGTGCTCATC
>NC_041390.1:178264614-178347364 GCF_002162155.2 Triticum dicoccoides
ATATATTAACTCAAGTACTAGGCACGAACAAACGGGCTCAAATCTGTGCTCATCCTGGTGTAGTAGTAGTAGTAGTAGTAGTAGTAGTAGTAGTAGTAGTAGTAGTAGTAGTAGTAGTAGTAGTAGTAGTAGTAGTAGTAGTAGTAGTAGTAGTAGTAGTAGTAGTAGTAGTAGTAGTAGTAGTAGTAGTAGTACTAGGCAATGCAGTTGACGGGTGACCTTGACGAGCGGCGACCGAGGGAATTGAACCGTGCTCGGCACGGTAGGTAATGTTGTCTAGTTACTAAAGCATCCCTCCGTTGTTCATCGGTAGTCATTATGGACCGGGGACATGAGGGGAATTTCCTAGGGCTGGAATTCTGGCTGCTAGATATTTCGACTTGAAACGCTGAGGCTCAACTGATTGGGGTAATGGGGCTGCCTAATGTGCATACCATGCACGCCACCGAAGGACATGAGCCCACTTTTTTTAGGATTAACAGGAGCCAAGGTCTGGCTGGTACGCCGTTGGGTCCTACCATTCGAGAATACGAAAGGAACCTTTTAAATTGCTGAATGAATCTATGTGTATTACGATACCCGTATTTTCCTTGCAAATACTAATCTCAACGTGGTAATTGATTTATGACGAGTTGTTGAATTAGAGTGAGTTTGTGATATAGTGATCTCAACGTGGATTTCACATTTCATGGTATCCCTAGTAAGTTTTCCAATGCAAATTCAAATTTAAAAGATGAACAACATGGAGGTGAGAAAACTTTGTATGTATCAAGCATATGACCACACACACACAGAGACACACACGCATGAACACAACAATAATCCAATAATTATAGTGCATCTATTTTTCCAAACCATGCATGTATGACACGAATTCAAAAATACTCCTTCTATTCCTAAATATTAGTATTTTAGAGAGTTCAACAAGTGACTACATACAGAGCAAAATGAGTGAATCTAGACTCTAAAATATGTCTATATACATCCGTATGTGCCAGTCCATTTGAAGCCTCTAAAAAGACTAATATTTGGGAATGAAGGGAGTAAAATGTAAGATATCCATGGTCCTCAGTTCAATATTTAAAATGAACATGAAACTGAAACATGAATATTAAGTCTATTACTATAGTTCATGCAAATGTTCTGTTTAGGCGGAGCTATGATTGTCGGAGGTCAACCCCTCGACCTTAGATAAAATTGTGGAGCTCTGTTTAGGGTTGTTTAGATTATATTTGTCCCCACCCTCCCAACCACCGATTGGTTGTGCACCCCCACCCCTCCTACCCGGGAGAATATCATGTGCCCCCATACCTTTGATGCTATATGCCGATACGAGTTGCTTGGAGCTTGTAGATATGAGATATAGCAGCTCACATGATGTGTCTTAATATTTCTGCAGGAAACCTTGATGAGTTTGAGAATTGCACACAATTTGTACAAAAACTACTTAGATGCCCTTTGATCCCATATCCAACGACCTCGAAGCTCGTATCACTGTAGCATCTAAGATGAAGGAGGACATCATATTCTCCTGTATGTAAGAATATCATGTGCTACCACACCTTAGATGCTTTGGTGATACAAGCTCTTCGGAGGCGTTGGATTTGTGACCCAACACCTCCTCGGTGGTTCAAATGGTTTTTGCAGAAAAGCCCCAAAAGAGTTCGGCCACTGCTTACAAGCACAAACACTGCTTAGATGCCATTGGATCTCACATCAAACGACCACCAAGCTCGTATCACCGTAGCATCCAAGCTGCGATAGCACCTTATGTTTTCTCGCACGGGAGAGTATGAGGTGCTCCCGCATCGTAGATTCTATGGTGATACGAGTTCACTGAGATCTAACGGCCCACAATAGGAGGTTTGAATTTTTTGCAATATACAGCTGATAGAGTTTGGGAAATGCACAGAATGTACAAGTACTATGCATGTGCCATCTGATCACTAATCATACGACCTAGATGCTCATATCACCGTAGAGGGTAATTAAGCTACGGGGAGCACCTAATATGAGCACCGGGGAGCTGCTGGATCGAAGATGCAGCGGCACACACGAGGCCTGAATGTTTTATTTGCAAAAAAACCTTTGGAGAGTTTGGAAATTGCGCATAATTACAAAGACTACTCCCAAGCCATTGGATCTCACTTCCAACAATGTAAAAACTCGTATCACCATAGTATCTAAGCTGCGGGGTGGATGTGATATTCTATGCCTCTGTCATTTTTGTTCGTAAACTTGCAAAATACGTGTAACTCATGCCGTTACGTTGTCTAACCGCACAAAGTGTTTGTTCAAAAAAAAACCATCCTACACTGAAATATCGGAACAACACACGGGGGTCCCACTTATCATTAATCAAATTTGGACCTAAAACTAACAAATATGAAAGATGAAATTCGAACTGGCAACCTGGACTACAAAGCATAAGTCGATAGCCTGAAAAAATGAACGGTTGTTGGGTTTGTCCCATAACTTGATTTTATTTATACAGTACTTTTGTTGAGTAGAGTAGAGGGAGTGCCTCCTCAACACGTGCATGACCGTTGTCTCACTTACTGGTGGGTCCCAGGTATGCGATCTCGATCTCTCTTCCCTCCATCGTCTAACCTTTGCATGGGCACACACGAAGAGCGGCGCTAGCTTGCCGTGGTGTTATTACAACTAAAAAAAGCTTGGAAAATAGAAGAATCTCCGAGAACAAGAGACGTTGTGGCTGGTCGAGACAGAGCTAACCACATCTATCCTCCGTGCCACGTTTGCATGATGAAGCTGTGTGGCTAATGCGGTGTTTTCGACCGACTGGCTGGGTCCCGAGGTCGAACCATAGGTACTACGTCTGATACAGTATATTTTTACACGCACATTTTTCCTCCGTGCCAAGACGTGGCACACCCTACCGTGCGGTTTGGGGGTCCTCCCGGGTGGTGCACGCATATATTCTTCCTGACGTGCGACGCCCTACCGCGCGTTTTCTGGGTCCTCCTCGGTCGTAGCACCGAAGCAAGTAAATGAGTCGTCAAATCACGAAAGACCACCTTTCCCGCCGAGTACATCAGTGAAGCACGGTGGCTAGCTAGTTGGGCTAGTTCGACCGATTAGCTAGGCCGCCTCCACATTTGTTTTTTCACCCCTTTTTTTATCTACTTGCCGGCAGGTAAATATAAATATCCACCGCGACATTGCTCTGGTGTTTGGGTGTGGCATGCTTTTTATTTTTTTGATTGACGGGAGCAGGCACGGCAGGATTTTTAAATTTTTTTATTGACAGGAGCAGGCGCGACAGCAATTAGTCATGATGACTCCGCCTATAAAAACCCACCGCTCCCTGATGTGAGAAGTCATCGACTGGTGTTTTACCATGGTGAAAACCAAAAGATTACCCGCTCCCTCCGCCTTCCCTTAGATTGCATTGCCTTTCAGCCGTTTCTCCCCCTTTGCTTCCTCTCCCCATTACTTCTACCTGGTGCCATGGCGGCGCAGCAGATCACGGAGTCCGCGGTGAGGCTCCCGACACAGGAGCTCCATGCCAAGGATGCAGAGCTCAGGGCCAAGGACGTGGAGCTCCGTGAGCACAAGGAGGAGAGGAGTGCCATGCTCCTCCATTATGTGCGGGAGTTCACGGAGCTTCAAAAGCGGCAGGCGTCCACCACAAAGATGCTCGAGGCATCGGTGGCGTTGCTGCAGAAAGCGGGAGATACGATAGGCCGTCAGGGGAGCTGTCACAGCCCTAGAATATTTGTCGTTAAATAGTTGCATCTTCATTCAGGCATCATATTTAAATTTCTAAAACTTGAATTGAGGTTTGTTGAAACCCTCAGAAATCAGTTCAAAAATAACCAACTTTAAAAATCTTCTCAAATGAGTCCAATAAAATGTTCCTGTTATTCCATAGAATTATTGGCAAGAGCTAAAATTGAAACCAATATTTTTATGAGATCAGAAACATTTATTTTGGCCATTTGAATTAATCCAATAATTATTTGCTTTGGATTTATATTTAATATATATTAAATATAACTTCAATAATTCTGGAAGTTTGTGAGTGGCTTTGTATACATTTTAGCAAGCCATATAATAACCTACAGAATTTATGAAAATGATTTAGTGGCTAAAACTAAATCAAAACAGAGAGGAAATAAAATAGAAAACAGTAATTAAAATAGAATACAGATAAGGAGGGAGTACCTGGGCCTTACCTGGCAAAAGAGGCCCACCTCACAAGGGGCTGAGTGGTCTTCTTCCTCCAGCCAGGAGGACAGACAGGTGCATGACAAGAAATCTGTTAATCCGTGACGGATTTCGGGTGACGATCTTGGAAACTGTCATGGAAACCGTCACGAACTAGCAAGATGCGGATGAACCCCAAAATGGCAGCCCCTGGATTACGGACATTGAGGGATCGTCATGGAAACCGTCACGTATTGACCAACTACCTTCCTGAAAGCACAAGTGCTCCCTATGTGGTTTTGATAATTGATGACAACATATCTCTTGTTGGACTAACATTTCTATCTAGCATGTTTCAGATAAGTTCAACAATGGAGTGGCATGGACTAAAGGTTGTGGGAACTCCTTCAAGATGCTAAGGACAAAGGATTGGCTAAAGCTTAAAGCTCAAGACTCTTCATTTTACATTTTAGTGATCCAAGATCACATTGAGTCCATAGGAAAATCCAATACTATCAAGGAGGGATGAGGTGTTGCTTAATGAGCCTCTTGCTTCATGTGCTTAGTGATATGCTCCAAAACCCTCAACTACTTTCCCATATCCACATATGACCTAAACCCTAAGCCAAACTCGGTCCTACCAATTCTTTCTATCCGGCGCCACCGAGTTTCACTTGTCACAAGCCACTGCCAAACCCTAGCAATTTGGTTCTACCGATAGGGATCTCGGTCTCACCGAGATGGGATTGCAAACTCTCTGTTTCCCTTTCGTAACTTTTCGGTCTCACCGAAAGAGCGAATCAGTCCCACCGAGATTGCAATGTAAACTCTCTATTTCCCTTTTGTAACTTTTCGGTCTCACCGAAAGAGCAAATCGGTCCCACTGAGTTTGCCTGACCAACTCTCTGGTTAGCTTATTACCAAACTCGGTCTCACTGAGTTTGTGTAATCGGTCTCACCGAGATTACGTTATGCCCAAACCCTAACCATATCGGTCCTACCGAGTTGCATGTCAGTCCCACCGAAAATCTCTAACGGTCACTAGGTTTACCTTTTCGGTCTGACCGAGTTTGTTTATTCGGTCCCACCGAGATTGGAAAACTGTGTGTAACGGTTGGATTTTGTGTGGAGGATATATATACCCCTCCACCTCCTCTTCATTCATGGAGAGAGCCATTAGAACACATACACAATTCCAACTCATATGTTCTGAGAGAGAACCACCTACTCATGTGTTGAGACCAAGATATTCCATTCCTACCATATGAATCTTGATCTCTAGCCTTCCCCAAGTTGCTTTCCACTCAAATCTTCTTTCCACAAAATCCAAATCCTATGAGAGAGAGTTGAGTGTTGGGGAGACTATCATTTGAAGCACAAGAGCAAGGACTTCATCATCAACACACCATTTGTTACTTCTTGGAGAGTGGTGTCTCCTAGATTGGCTAGGTGTTACTTGGGAGCCTCCAACAAGATTGTGGAGTTGAACCAAGGAGTTTGTAAGGGCAAGGAGATCGCCTACTTCGTGAAGATCTACCGCTAGTGAGGCAAGTCCTTCGTGGGTGATGGCCATGGTGGGATAGACAAGGTTGCTTCTTCGTGGACCCTTCGTGGGTGGTTGCTTCTTTGTGGACCCTTCATGGGTGGAGCCCTCCGTGGACTCGCGTAACCATTACCCTTCGTGGGTGGAGCCCTCCGTGGACTCGCGCAACCGTTACCCTTCGTGGGTTGAAGTCTCCATCAACGTCGATGTAGGATAGCACCACCTATCCGAACCACGGGAAAAACATCCGTGTCTCCAATTGTGTTTGAATTCTCCAAACCCTTCCCCTTACATTCTTGCAAGTTGCATGCTTTACATTCCGCTGCTCATATACTCTTTGCATGCTTGCTTGATATGTATTGTGTATGTTGAAATTGTGCCTAAAACTCCACTCAAACCAAAAAGGCCTAAAAATTGCAACTTTAGCACTAAGTGTCTAATCACCCCCCCTCTAGACACATCTACTTCTAGATCCTACAAGTGGTATCAGAGCTTTGGTCTCCATTGCCTTGGTTTAATCACCATTGGAGGAAGATGGATATGTCTACCTTAGGGAGTCTTAGACATAGAGTGCCTATTCTTGATGTAGAGTATTTTCATGAGTGGTAAAATGAGATGCTTGTAATTTTCAATCAATATCATTTGAACAAGTATATTGCTAGCCCTTGTGCACCTCATATTGATCCTTTGCATCCTACCCTAGATGAAGATATTGACATGATTCGCAATCTTAGAACTATTGAGCTCATCATTAGAGGATTGCCCAAAAATTTGATTGCTAGTTTGCCTACTCTTAATTGTGCCTATACTATATGGAAATTTCTTGAGGAACGATTTCCCGATCATTCCTTGAAAACTTTGGATGAAATTCTCCATAAATCTATTGCCTTGAGTAAGATGAACTCTAGTGATCCTAGTTTTGGTAATTGTCTATTTGAACTTACCAATCTTAAGCATGCTAAAGGAGATGTTGGAATCATTAGTGATATCATATTCGAAGCTATAAGAATTCATAAAAGTGACCACTTTGATGATCATTTATCTAATGAATTACCCTCTCTAGGAAATGATGAGTCACAAGATCATGATGAACATGGATACTATGATGATGATGATGATAGTGACTTCGATCTTGATGATGCAATGAGACATTTTGGTCTTATGACAAATCTTCGGGGATATGAATCAGGAGGAAAGGAATGGGTTCTTGATAGTGGATGTACTGATCATATGACCGGAGATGAAGAGATGTTTCGTGAGCTTGCTGAAAATGACGGCCCTCGAAAATATGTCACCTTTGGTGATAATTCAAAGGGTAAAGTGGTTGGCCTTGGTAAGGTGGCCATTTCACATGATAGTTCCACTCAAAATGTCATGCTCGTTGAATCTCTCGGCTACAACTTACTTTCAGTATCTAGACTTGTTGATTTCGGTTTGAATGTCCTATTTATTGAGGTAGATTGCCAAGTATTTCGTCGAGACAATCATAAAATGATCTTTACTAGTATGCGTAGAGGTGATCTTTACATTGTCGATTTCTCTAAAAAGGCACAACCTAAAACTTGCTTTATTGCTAAATCCTCAAAAGGTTGGTTGTGGCATAGACGACTAGGTCACGTTGGCATGAGAAACCTTGACAAGCTTATTAAAGGAAATCATATCCTTGGAGTTAACGATGTCATATTTGATAAGGATAGACTTGGCAGTGCTTGTCAAGCAGGTAAACAGGTTGAAGGAAGACATCCCGTGAAGAACATCATGACCACAAGGAGGCCACTCGAGCTACTTCATATGGATCTTTTTGGTCCCAACGCCTACAAGAGTCTGGGTGGAAATTCTTTTGGTCTAGTTATAGTTGATGATTTTTCAAGATTTATGTGGGTGTTCTTTCTTAATGACAAGTCGCAGGTCCAGAAGATCTTCAGAAACTTTGCTAGGAAGGCCCAAAATCAGTTTGACGTGAAGATCAAGAAGGTTCGGAGTGACAACGGAACGGAGTTCAAGAACGCAAATGTGGACACCTTTCTTGACGAAGAAGGGATTTCACACGAGTTCTCGGCTATGTACACACCTCAACAAAATGGAGTTGTTGAGAGGAAGAACCGGACGCTCATCGAAATGGCAAGAACGATGCTTGACGAATACAAGACGCCGAAGCACTTTTGGGCAGAAGTGGTTGAGACAGCTTGTCACGCAACAAATCGCTTGTATCTTCACAAGCTACTCGACAAGACGGCATACGAGCTCCTCACCGGTAACAAACCCCAAGTTGGATACTTTCGAGTATTCGGCTCAAAGTGCTACATTCTTGATAAGCATCGTCGTTCAAAGTTTGCTCCTAAATCTCATGAAGGTTTCCTACTTGGTTATGGCTCAAACTCTCACACTTACCGTGTCTACAACAATTTCACCCGAAAAGTTGAAGAGACGGTAGATGTGAAGTTTGATGAATCTAATGGCTCGCAAGTAGAGCAATTGCCAATTGATGTAGGAGACAAAGACCCTTCAGAAGCAATCCAAGACTTGTCCATTGGCAAAATTCGTCCAACGGAGGTGAAGGAGAGTACTTCATCCGTCCAAGTGGAAGCTTCTACTTCACGACAAAGTGAACCAAGAATTGACACGGAAGCATCCACAAGTGGGACACACCAAGATGAAAAAAACGAGGAAATACATCAAGACGAACATCAACAACCTCCTTCTCCACCACGACAAGAGAACGACAACGTCAACAATGAAGAAGACCAAGAAGAAGAACAAGATGAAGAAGATGTTCAACAAAGACCCAAGCAAAAGCTCTCACGAGTTCGAGCAAGAATTTCCAAAGATCATCCCGTCGAGCAAATCTTAAATGATATACAAACCGGGAGAATCACTCGCTCAAAGACTCGTTTAGCTAACTTTTGTGAAAACTATTCATTCATCTCTAGCATCGAACCTATGAAGGTTGAAGAAGCATTGGAAGATCCAGATTGGATAAACGCTATGCATGAAGAGCTACACAACTTTGAGAGAAACCAAGTTTGGACATTAGTTGAGAAGCCCGACAACAACCACAACATCATTGGTACCAAATGGGTGTTTCGCAACAAGCAAGATGAAGATGGACAAGTGGTTCACAACAAAGCACGTCTCGTCGCCCAAGGATACACACAAGTCGAAGGTATCGACTATGGTGAGACATATGCTCCCGTTGCTAGACTTGAGTCCATTCGCATCTTACTTTCCTATGCCAATCACCATAATATCACCTTGTACCAAATGGACATCAAAAGTGCTTTTCTAAATGGTGAAATAGAGGAGGAAGTTTATGTCAAACAACCTCCCGGTTTTATCAATCCTAAGAAACCAAATCATGTTTACAAACTTCACAAAGCTCTTTATGGTTTTAAACAAGCTCCTAGAGCATGGTATAAATGCTTGACCAAGTTCCTTACTACAAGTGGTTTTGAAATTAGTAAAATTTATTCTACTCTTTTTACTAAAAGGGTTAATGGAGAACTATTTGTATACCAAATTTATGTTGATGATATCATATTTGGTTCAACTAACCCTCTCTTTAGTGAAAAGTTTGGAAAGCTAATGTCAGAGAAGTTTGAGATGTCTATGATGAGTGAACTCAAATTCTTTCTCGGTTTGCAAATCAAGCAAACTAAGGAAGGTACATTTGTCTCTCAAACAAAGTACACCAAGGACTTATTCAAGAAGTTCAATATGCAAGAATGCAAAGGTATGTCTACACCCATGCCTACTAGTGGACATAATGATTTAACCAAAGATGGTGAACCGGTTGATCAAAAGGTTTATCGCTCTATGATTGGTTCATTGTTATACCTATGTGCTTCACGTCCCGATATTATGCTAAGTGTGTGCATGTGTGCACGATATCAAGTTGCTCCTAAAGAATGTCATCTTAAGGCTGTGAAAAGGATAGTGAGATACTTAATCCATACACCAAATTTTGGCATTTGGTATCCTAAAAGGTCTTCTTTTGATCTTGTTGGCTATTCCGACTCGGATTATGCTGGAGATAAGGTTGATAGAAAGTCCACTTCGGGTACTTGTCAATTTCTTGGTAGATCTCTTGTGTCTTGGTCTTCCAAGAAACAAAACTCGGTATCCTTATCCACCGCCGAAGCGGAATACATTGCCGCTGGTTCATGTTGTGCTCAGTTACTTTGGATGACCCAAACTCTTAAAGATTATGGGATTTATGTGAAACATGTTCCACTGCTTTGTGACAATGAAAGTGCTATCAAAATTGGTCATAATCCTGTACAACATTCTCGAACTAAGCATATTGAAGTTCGTCATCATTTCATTCGAGATCATGTTGCTAAGGGTGACATTAATCTTAAGCACGTTCACACTGATAAGCAATTAGCGGATATATTTACTAAACCTCGTGATGAGAAAGTATTTTGCAGGTTGAGAGGTGAATTGAACATCATTGATGCTTCGAACTTGGAGTAGAAACTCCATTGGATACATGCAAGACATGAGCTTATGACTAATCCATGATATATCTCTTATGATGACTATCTTATGTCTTGGATATATTTGTACCTTGCATGTTGTCTAACCCATGTAGGTGCTTGGTTGAATCAAATTCCATGAGATTGCGACTCACTCACATCTTGAGCAATCTCTACATCACCAAGTCTCTACACAATGGCGGTTGAAGACAAGGAAGCACAAAACCATTCAAACATATCCTTTGACAAATTCTATGTTGAGCTTCACGATTGTCATTTTTGGATACACAAGTGCTCTTCCTTGCAAGAACTAACCCATGTAGGTAGATGAACTCAAACTCCAAGTGGTACTCTCAACTCTTGATGAGCTACATCAACCTTGAGCACCCACACAAGTTCAACTACATGAGCCAGAACCACACCACCATCCAAGGTATGTTATTCCATCTTAGAGAAGCTTTACTCCAAGACATGAGTCAAAGCAACTCAACAAGATGTGAATACATCAAGATGCTTAAACGAAAAATGGTAACCCCATTTTGAGCTTAAACGATGAGTATGACCTATGATCAAGTGTTCTCACTTGACTCCTAAGTCAATATACTCTAACATAGGTGACTATGTCACCGCCCAACTCTAGATGAAGTTCTCTTGTGTTCTTTTTGTGTGTATCTCATGCATGTTTAGTTTCTTTCTCTTTTTCAAAAACAAAAAAAACTCCATCTAGATTTTTCAGTCTCTTCTCTTTTCTTTCTGTTTATGTTCTGCATTTTCTGCATTTAATTCCTTGCAAATCCTTCAGGTAATTCATTGCAAATCTTTGTGAGATCCTACATGTCTAGTGAGCTGAGGTGACAAGTGTTTTTCTCTGTGTGAACTCGGTTTCACCGACTTGTAATTTTCGGTCCAACCGAATCTTTTCGGTGCCACCGAAACATACCACTCGGTGCCACCGACTTCGCAATAGGAAAAACAGTTTGCCACTTGTTCTATATTTCTTCTGATCCAGCTCTACTCAATGAATCTTGTCCTCTACAAGCATCACAGTTTTATCCATTGCTTTGTGCTGAGTCTCAAGGACCAAACCTATACGACGGATTCCAGAAAGCCCTTCTTGGAAATTGATGTCAAAGGGGGAGAGAGAGATCACATCAAAGCTTGTAGGAGAGAGAGATCACATCAAGGGAGAGAAAAAGTCTCAAGGACCAAACCTACAAGAGAGAAAGTATTAAGGGGGAGAAAGAGATTTCCAGGGGGAGAGAATACTCAAGGATCCCAGATGCTTGATGTTCAAGAGGAGAGATGTCACATGCCTTTTTGGGGGAAAGACATGTATTTGCATTAAGTTCTATCCATTTGTATCTTTCAGCTCTGATTTTCTATTCCCTATCTTCTCCCAATATCCCATGTAAGATTTAGGGGGAGCAAGACACCTAAGGGAAAGAAATCAGTCAAATTCATTGCATATCTTTACTCTTGGGGACATGTTGAATCCAATGTGGTACCTTGTACTCACTCTCCACATGTCATCCCAGTCTTGGTATTCTTGTGGTTTCTTTTGTTTGCTCTGGCTAGTGGATGTTCCTGTGTTATCTAACTTTGTTTGTGCAAGTTCATTCCATTCTAAGCCAACTCAAGACCACAAGGTAAGTATATGCATCAAAATCATGAGTATGAGGAGTTCTTGCTTATGTACACACTGTTTGCAAGAAGGACTCATGAGCATGAAGGTATTTTCCTTGATAATCATTTGATCTGAAGCATATGGCCAAGATACATGTAACACATTGCCTAGTCTGTCATGGTTATGCTCTCACATGCCTCTATATTTCATATTTACAAGAGTGCATACATGTAGGGGAGCCTATGCTTGTTACATGTCCTTCCAAAGCTTTACTTGCTGTTCTTTATATCTTTATCTAAAGCTTTGATGTATGTTGCCATAAATTACCAAAAAGGGGGAGATTGAAAGCACAAGTGCGCCCTAGGTGGTTTTGATAATTGATGACAACATATCTCTTGTTGGACTAACATTTCTATCTAGCATGTTTCAGATAAGTTCAACAATGGAGTGGCATGGACTAAAGGTTGTGGGAACTCCTTCAAGATGCTAAGGACAAAGGATTGGCTAAATCTTAAAGCTCAAGACTCTTCATTTTACATTTTAGTGATCCAAGATCACATTGAGTCCATAGGAAAAGCCAATACTATCAAGGAGGGATGAGGTGTTGCTTAATGAGCCTCTTGCTTCAAGTGCTTAGTGATATGCTCCAAAACCCTCAAATACTTTCCCATATCCACATATGACCTAAACCCTAAGCCAAACTCGGTCCTACCGATTCTTTCTATCCGGCGCCACCGAGTTTCACTTGTCATATGCCACTGCCAAACCCTAGCAATTCGGTTCTACCGATAGGGATCTCGGTCTCACCGAGATGGGATTGCAAACTCTCTGTTTCCCTTTCGTAACTTTCCGGTCTCACCAAAAGAGCGAATCGGTCCCACCGAGATTGCAATGTAAACTCTCTATTTCCCTTTTGTAACTTTTCGGTCTCACCGAAAGAGCAAATCGGTCCCACCGAGTTTGCCTGACCAACTCTCTGGTTAGCTTATTACCAAACTCGGTCTCACCGAGTTTGTGTAATCGGTCTCACCGAGATTACGTTATGCCCAAACCCTAACCATATCGGTCCTACCGAGTTGCATGTCAGTCCCACCGAAAATCTCTAACAGTCACTAGGTTTACCTTTTCGGTCCGACCAAGTTTGTTGATTCGGTCCCACCGAGATTGGAAAACTATGTGTAACGGTTGGATTTTGTGTGGAGGCTATATATACCCCTCCACCTCCTCTTCATTCGTGGAGAGAGCCATCAGAACACATACACAATTCCAACTCATATGTTCTGAGAGAGAACCACCTACTCATGTGTTGAGACCAAGATATTCCATTCCTACCATATGAATCTTGATCTCTAGCCTTCCCCAAGTTGCTTTCCACTCAAATCTTCTTTCCACAAAATCCAAATCCTATGAGAGAGAGTTGAGTGTTGGGGAGACTATCATTTGAAGCACAAGAGCAAGGAGTTCATCATCAACACACCATTTGTTACTTCTTGGAGAGTGGTGTCTCCTAGATTGGCTAGGTGTTACTTGGGAGCCTCCGACAAGATTGTGGAGTTGAACCAAGGAGTTTGTAAGGGCAAGGAGATCGCCTACTTCGTGAAGATCTACCGCTAGTGAGGCAAGTCCTTCGTGGGCGATGGTCATGGTGGGATAGACAAGGTTGCTTCTTCGTGGACCCTTCGTGGGTGGTTGCTTCTTCGTGGACCCTTCGTGGGTGGAGCCCTCCATGGACTCGCGCAACCATTACCCTTCGTGGGTGGAGCCCTCCGTGGACTCGCGCAACCGTTACCCTTTGTGGGTTCAAGTCTCCATCAACGTGGATGTAGGATAGCACCACCTATCCGAACCACGGGAAAAACATCTGTGTCTCCAATTGCGTTTGAATTCTCCAAACCCTTCCCCTTACATTCTTGCAAGTTGCATGCTTTACATTCCGCTGCTCATATACTCTTTGCATGCTTGCTTGATATGTATTGTGTATGTTGAAATTGTGCCTAAAACTCCACTCAAACCAAAAAGGCCTAAAAATTGCAACTTTAGCACTAAGTGTCTAATCACCCCCCCTCTAGACACATCTACTTCTAGATCCTACACTTCCTTTTTTATTTCTTTATATGATATCCGAACCATCATGGATGGCTTCTACTAATGTGTCAGGTTGTGCCCACTTATCTAGCCCATTTGTCAGTGAGCCATTCGACGATATATAGAAATTGAAAAGAAAAGGTGCGCCTGAAGTTTGAGAGAGGGCGCGGAGATGCAAAATTTCAAGTGGCCAACGCGCCAGGCTGGCAAAATTTCGAGCCAACCCATTTAGCTCCGCAGTCCACACACACCTAACCCTAATTCCCCATTCTCTCCTCCCGTCCCCTCAGCCGCCACCACTCCACCAATCTTCCTCCGCCCGCTCCACGCCGGCTCCGCCGCAGAACAGGCCTTACCTGTGCCGACCAATCGATGCCCTCTCTTCTCCCCTCTATATGCGCGCCCCTCCCCATCTTTCCCACCGCCGCAGCCACCAGCCCGTAGCCCCCACACTGATTCCAGATCACGCCCTCGAGATGCGGCGACAGTGGTGGCGGCGGGTCCGACTGCTGCAGTTGGACGATGGTGGACGCCGTCCACAACCTCCCGGCGCAGATCAGTCCGCCTTCCTGGTTCGCAGTCGAGCAGCGCACGTGCCGCGATGATCCCCATGATGTGCTAGCCATCTAAACCAGATCGACGCCGACGAGAAGTCTCTAATGTCCTGTGCGGCGGCCACGGGTCCATCTTCAGTCGGCGGCGAGCTATGGTGAGGTACACATGGCACTGATAGATGCAGTGTACAGGGGCGCCGCCGCTGCCATGGAGCTGGCCACCAGCTTCTGCCTGCCGTGATGGGCGCTGCCTCCTCTGCTTTGCCAGGGCCCTCCTGCCCTTCGTTTATGTGCTGCCCCTCGTCATCATCTCCGTGGGTGGGCTCTTGCACTGTAAGCTCTAATCTTACCTACGGCAGGGTTAGTTGATTGGTTGGCGCTTCATTTGTATTCTGTCAAAGTTCGTTGGTGATGTCAGTGGTTATTGGTTTACTTATTTCTGGGTACGTGTGCACTAGATAGGTTATGTTTCTTGGTACTCTGGACCTTGAAGATATGTCATGTTAGAGAATTCAAGTCTGTATGTCATGGTCGTGTCCTCAATCTGCAAACAAATAAATCCTTGTCATGTTTTTGTCCATGTGTAATCCATAAATATTAACAAAATAGAAATGATCAATTAATAAAAAGGATTAATCCTAAGATTCACTATGTAGTACATCAAGATTATATGTTTTTACTATAACAGAAGTATTTAATATCATAGGATAATTGTAGCTCACAGACCATGGCCATGGTGTTGTTCGTACAGAAACCTAAGCCGACTTGCTTGTACAATTAACTTTTAAGATGTAATTTTCCATTAGTGAGCATGGCAATTGTAAAACACTATGTAATGATAAACTAATTAGAGAATATATATTCTTTACAAATAATTGAAGAATAGTTCATACATTAGACATGAGCCCATGTCGTTGGGGTATGTGCCATGCTCGACGCATTTGATGTTTTTTGAGGTTGTCTTAAAGTTTGTTAACGCGCAGGCAATGCCCCTGAACCCCATTCTCCACGCATCCGACAGTGTGCTAGATGTCGTCCTCCTCGACGCGGCCGTCCTCGACGAGCTCTCTTGGTCGTAGAAGGCGGAGCAGCAAAGCATCCTATCCTCCAGCGCGTGGACCGACGGCTGCGTCCTCCTGCTCTCCTAGCGTGGTGAGCTTCCCCTCTCCCCCTACTCTGAATCTGGATGATACTTGCAATTGTGCAGCTATATATGAAATAAATCAGGTCTTGGTTCAGTTTGTATGTGTTGATTTGTTGAACCTTGACTGAAACCAAAGCATCATGTTTGGATGTTCGATTTTCATTAGTATGCAGTACTTGGTTCAAGCAAATTGCTTGATACAATTGTAACTGGGGCATCTCTGTATGGTTCAAGCACCAGCACAACCTCTGCACTTTCGGGAACGTAGAAGAAAACAAAGCACAAAATATTTTAAGGAGACACATGCGCAGTTTCAGAAATGAGTGGTAGTGAAGTAATGAAGTTGCACGTTCAGTTAGTAACCAAGCACAGAATGTTCCTGTAAAAGGGGTTCATTTATTTTAGATACATGTATGACCATATATGCAGGCATCTTCATCACTAGATGGTTAACACATCAAGTAGTGTGCATCCATCCATGCAACGCCACTGATTCTACAGCCAAAATTATTTTTTGTAAGAGATAATTAGCTTCATGTAAATCTCGCTGACACTTGCAATTGTACAACTTTGACTGAAACTTGATGTTCAATTTTTATTAGTGTGCACTACTTACTGGTTCAGTTTGATGTTCAATTTTTATTAGTGTGCACTACTTACTGGATGACACACAACTTTGGATGTTCAATTTTCTTGTGCATATGATTGAAATCTAACTAAACCTGATATCACATCTAATCTAATGCTAAGAAACTTTTAGGAAATTTATCCGTACTGATCGTTTCCACGACAGTAAACTATATGCATATCTAGGATATGATGCAAGCGTGTAGTAGCATGAGACCTCTTTCCTAATTTAGGACATGATGTGAAGCTTGCATCTGATTTATGAGGTGTGTTTTCCTCTTTGATGTTTTCCTTTCTAATCCAGTTCCCTTGATGCTTCATGCGATTCACATATGTACCATATATTCTGACTTCTGGATGCCAGGTATTCTTATTTTCTCATGTGCTTAATTGTGTTTGTAGGTATTGAATTACACAGAATTTGCTGGAGGGCAACTTTTCCCATAAAACTTAAAGAATGAGTTGTGAGGTGGTACTAAGGGGCTTTAGGTACGGAGATTGTTGGCAGCGGCACACGCGATGGTGCTCACTTGTGCGATTTGGCAAGGAAGTATGTGATCATAATATTGCTGTTGTCAGCGGAGGCTTGCCTCGCCGCATACAATTTCTCTCAATCAATATTTATTTGTCAGATTGGTCCTTTGGCTATTGAGAAATCACCCTGCCTAGGTTCAATTATTTAGATGAGTTTGTTTCAGTATTTTGGTTAATGCCTTAGCATCTCTCTGCTTTGTCTGAAAATTTATTTGTATGCTTTGTGCTTGGTCTCCTACAGGAAGAACATGGTGATTGGCTGCGCTGGTGCTTCCAGACTTGCCTGACATGGAATCCTTCAGTTGAGGTTTGTTTTTTCGCTACCTTTTAACTCTCTGCACCCTTCTTTTTTCCCTGCTCTTTCCAGCCATGGTGGTTTGGTTCATTGTATTTTCTTGGATTGTTTATTAAGTATTCCTACAGTGTAGGGTTCATAGAGCATCCAAATAGTGTTTTCTCCTATCAGGTTGTGTCTTTAGTTTAAAAAGACACTGAGTTGCTTGGAGTGTCCAAAATTGTGCGCCTTGCTGACAAAAACAAAGACAGAAATACATCACATCCACATACATAGCTCCCTAAGCCTAGCGACAGACAGCTTGTGCGCGGACACATGTCAAGCTTCCACACTTGGCTCAGGCACTCCAGCAGGCTGATTGAGCTTGAGTAAGTTGGTAGCTTAGCTGCTCGTCTGTGGGTGCATGGCAAGATGCGCCTCCTGCACTAGAATAGCATAATTTATAGTTTTCCTATGCTAATACTTAATACTCCTACCTCATAGTTGGACAAACAAACATAACAGAATCCAATGCCTTGAACCCAAGTTTGATTATTTATATACCAGCTCATGAAAAGGGAATCGAATGGTATATTGCTTGATTAAGCTGAGTACGCATTACCATGTGATGGCAACATATTCAGAGACTTACTCCAGGTCATATGAAATAGAGACCCAAAATAACATACAACTATGCAATTTTGACATTGTTTCCTTTGGCAGTTTGGCACCATCCAAGAAGACAAGAATTCTGTGCACTTGTTCTTTTTTTCCCTTCCTCAACAAATTAATTGATTTTTTTTGTTAATTGTTGTTTGCAGGAAGATTGATTCTTGCAGATGTGTGGGAAGAACTTGTGGAGAGGCTCACCTCACTCTTCACAAAAGGCCAATACATGCTTGTTGTACTCCTGGATGAATTTGTATCTCTATATATATGTTTGTAAATGTTTCTTGTGTGGCTTTAGTGATGTCTTCTAGGATCCTTGTTGTAATGGACAGAATATTTTGTTAGAAAGGATAATGGATGAAACAACTGGGAATTTGTGAACTGGGCGAAATTATGTGCCTGGGACATCAAGATAATTGAGTTGTGTAAGTTTGTTGTGCTAGTTGGGCTGATGGATGGAATGGATTGTTTTTGAATTGGGTGAATCATAAGCCCAAATTTTCATGTTGGGCCTTATTGGGCCAGCAAAAATAGGATATTGGGCCGGGCTAGACAGAAATAAGTGGGCCAAAACATTATTGGGCTAGAGGCAACACTGGTGCCATGTTGGCGCCAGGTAGATGCCACCTCAGACCCATGCTGGTGCCAAGCAGATGCCATGTCAGAATCATGTTGCTGCCACATCATGTCAATCCTTGACGGATTAGTCCTTCACAGAGGCCCGGGCCCGGGGCGGGCTTGTGTACTAATCGGCGACGGTCAGGAGCCGTCATGATGGTGCAGTTATCAAATTATGACGCGATATACATGATGGATTCTAAATCCGTCACAGGTCTCCCTCCATGACGGTATTCCACTGTTCTGTGACAGATTGAATCCGTCATGGATTAACAAGATTCTTGTAGTGGTGGCGAGCGCGCCGACGACGCCTTGCCACCTCCTGCTTCAGCCACACAACCCCGGCCCTCCAGACGTGCCACGGAGACACCCAGCGCTCCCTCTCGCTTCCCCTCCTCTCCCTGGACCTCACTCCCCCCTCTGCTCTCTCTCTCTCTTTCTCGCGACCGAGCGGAGCTCGTCGCCGCTGACGTGCACCACCACGGCCACCGCCTCCCCCTCGCCTCTCCGACATACCCAAGAGCTCCGCCACCGACGCCTATGCCTCTCTGTCAACTCACGCGATGCCAAACACCGCCGAACGTCGTCTTCGCCTTCGTCTTCAACCTCGGGCACCCGAGCCCGTCTCCAGTCGATTCGGCGCTGCCAGGACCTCCCCGAGCTCGCTGACCCCCTCTACAACATCCCTGTGAGCTCCGCCGCTTTTCCCCTCTCTCCCTGCCGTCGTTCTCCTCCCTTAGCCCCACTGACCACTATGGCCGAAGCTCGCCGCCGCCGTGCCTCGTCGCCGCCGTGGCTAGAGCCGTTGTAGCTCGAAGCTGAGCACACCACCGTGCTCAGCACGTTCTCATGAGCCCGTAACCACCCACAACGCCATTCCCCCGTGCTCTGTAGCCCCATCTCGCTCAACACCCGAACGCCGGTCGCCGCTACGAGCTCGACTCCGGCGAGCTCGGGCCACCTCAGCCCCTGCCGTTTGCACAAGTGGATGCGGGCGAGTCCCAGCTCCACGTAGATGCCCTCCGCCGGCCATTTGGTTGCTGAAGGAGGAATCCCGAGCCCCTCCGCCGTCTCGGCCTTCGCCGGCGACGAGCCGCGGGTCAACTCCGGCGAGTTGACCCGGGGGTTTGACCCCGTCTGACCAGGGTTTGACCCCGTCTGACCAGGGTTTGACCACCCTGGGTCACTGACGCGTGGGGCCAGCGCTGCTAGTTAACCCAGGTTAGTGTTAATTTATTTAGTTAGTTTAATTAGCCTCTGACATGTGGGCCCAGGCCTTAACTAAACTAGATTAGGTTTAGTTTAATTTTAATTAACCTTGTTAGTTAACTGTGTCACTAATGTGTGGACCCCACACGTCAGGTTTGACCTGGACCGAGCCATTGACCTGCTGGCATCACTGTGAGGTCAGGCTGGCGCAATAATTCCTTTCTGGAATTTAAATAAATCTTAAATGATTTATTATTTTCAGAAAATACCCAAAACTTCAAAAAATCATAGAAATGCAACCGTAACTCCAAATGAGATAATTTATATATGAAAAATTATCAGAAAAATATGAAGAATCTGTTTATGCCACGTTCATGCATGTTTGAGAAAGTTAAGATCACCAACTAGGACAATTCATGTTTATGGAGTATATGGTATGTAGTTTTGGAGTTGGAATTTGCTATATGTTTGAATTCCACTTCAATTAATATGACTAACTGTTGCATTAGGTGAATTCAGTACCTTAACATGCCATGATCATACATCATGTCTGTTGCATTGAATTGATTGTGTTCCCTCTTGGTTGCCGGTAATTGTCCCCTCTCAGTAGACGACGTTCGGACAATGAGATTGATGACACCGATGAAGAGCTATAATATCTTCAGAAGTGCCAGGCAAGCAAAACCCCCCATGTTCATTCCGATACAATCCCACCCTCTCGCTCTTGCTCTCTTTTACTGCATTAGGACAACAGCGATTCAACTGTTACATGCTGCGGTAGTTGAACCCCTTTCCTCTGCATGACCTGTCATTGCCACAGTAAATAGATGAAACCCACTAGTATGAGTAGGAGTTGTTTGAGCCCTGATGTGCCTACTCATTCATGCTTCTTTGTCATGCCTGTTACTGCTTAGAGTTGAGTCAGGTCTGATTCATCGGGAATGAATTGGAACGTGGTGAACATGTCTTACTGTGGAGAGCTAAGTGTGTGAACACGATTTGGTAAAGGTAGCGGTGAGAGGCCATGTAGGAGTACATGGTGGGTTGTCTCATTGCAGTCGTCCTTAGGAACTGAGTTATGTGTCTGTGATCCATGAACAGCTACTACCACTAATTGGGATCCTTAATTGACCCTCTCGACTTCGTAATCACCCTAGTACTCTGTCCAGGAGTTGCAACTAGTTTCTGGTGTTTGTAGGTTATCTGTTGGTGATCGTGCGTAGCACTGACCCTAGGGGTGGGCTATGATGCGGTAGATACACTATGGCACGGTGTACCAGGCGCCCGTTTGGTGTCTCGGGAACCCTGTTCACATCGTTCGGGGCCGTATGTGGAAACCTTGGCCGGACTCCCTATGGATGGAACCTAGATAGGCGATAAACCTAGACTAGACACTTGAGTGTTTAGGTAGAGCCGTGGCCGACACCCTCATTGCGCTTCCGCTTGAAGGTTGCCGAGTACATGTCGTGTAAACAACGGTAAGTGGTTGGAGCGTGTGTGAAGAAGTACAACCCTGCAGGGTTTTCATTATCTATTCGAATAGCCGGATTCCTCGGATATGGAAACTTGGACCCCTTGCATAGTTCATAGACAAGTGAAAGTGGATACTCTAAAACTCGCAAGATAAGCGTGAGTGCTATGGATGGCCTTCTCGTAGGGAGACGGGAGCGGATCCATAGTGGTGTATTAAATGGTGAATATGTGGACTCGTGTGCGCCACCTCAAAAGAGTTGCTTGCAGTCATAGTTCAGGATAGCCACTGAGTCAAAGCTGGCTTGCTGCAGTTAAACTCCACCACCCCCCTTGTTGATACCGATGCATATGTAGCTAGTTTTGATGTAAGTCTTGCTGAGTACTTTTGTACTCACGTTTTCTTAATTTATGTTTTGCAGAGAGACTTCAGCCTCGCTAGTAGTTCCGCGTGGACTTTGATGTTTAGCTTGATACCTCAGCTATGATCTTGTGCCCTCGTCAAGATCTGGTAGATAGTCAGGCTTCTTAGCCTTTTTTTCATTTGTAGATGTCTGTACTCAGCATGTTAAGCTTCCGCATGTGCTTTGATTTGTATGATATGATTGTTGGGTCATGAGACCCATGTTTGTAATATCTCGCTCCTCGGAGCCTAGTGAATAAATACTTGAGTTGTAGAGTTATGTTGTGATGCCATGTTGTATTTACACATATCGAGCATATTGTGTGTATGATTGAAATGCTTGGTATGTGTGGGATCCGACAATCTAGTTGTTTATCCTTAGCAGTCTCTCTTATCGGGAAATGTAGTCTAGTGCTTCCATGAGCGATAGTAGTCCGCTACAGCCCGGTTCACCGGAGTCCTGTTAGCCTAGCACTACTGCTCAGGACACTTGACTGGCCGGCATGTCTTTCACTTCGTTCCTGTGTCTGTCCCTTTGGGGAAATGTCACGCGGTGACATCCGGAGTTCTGCCTAGCCTACTACAGCCCGGGTTCCCGGAGTCCTGTTAGCGCAGTGCTACAGCCCGAATTCACACGCTGCTAACTGACATGCTCGATTGATTCATGTATGCCTGTCCCCATAGGTTAGTGCCGCTTTTGGTTCATGAGTAGCCATATCGGCCCGGGTTCTCTGTCATATGGATGCTAGCGACACTATCATATATGTGAGCCAAAAGGCGCAAACGGTCCCGGGCCATGGTAAGGCGACACCCGTGGGAATACCGTGTGTGAGGCCGCAAAGTGATATGAGGTGTTACCGGCTAGATCAATGTGACTTGGAATCGGGGTCCTGACAGCGTTGGTATCAGAGCCTGGCTGCATGTAGGGTTACCAAGCCAAACTGGTCGAAGTCGAGTCTAGAAATGCTTTAGTTATGTAAGGGAATTGATTGTGGAATGGAACGTAAGGCTCTTTTTACTCCTTTACCCTATGCCTTTCTGATCTGAGTCAACCTCTTCTTTTCTATGGGGATTAAGAATTAGGCCTTCTCATCTATCTATCAGGATGACGTGCTACTAATCCACAAACTTATAGAATTGATAGTTTCAAGCCTCAGTTCCGTTCCTACTTCTTCCGTATGTTGACAGTTGATCTCAGAACCTTGATATTGTGTTGTTGAGTGGTTATGCCACCATTTTTGCAGGATGTCTCAAATAATTTTGAGCATTTACAGCCGTTATGCTGTCCGAGTCATCCCAGGTCTCTAAATAGTTTGATGCATTTGCAAATCCCTTCTTCCCGTTCCCGATGTCCATTTGGGCCAGTTCAACCACACTAATTGATGAGTTGAGGTACTCTATTGCCTCCACATATATGTTGGAGCTATTTTTATGGCCCTAGGTGTTTTAGGGAGTCACCTAGTGATCTAGCCATGTTTTGTATCCTAGTGTTTGATTCTGGCCATTATTCTCGAAAGCATCCCATGATGCCATGTAGTAGTAGGTATTCTATTCCTGGGTTAAGGTATTCTATTCCTGGGTTCTTGAACCCGAGATTCACCTTACTTACCTCATGTCGATAGTGTTTGCTAGTTCCTTAGGATATTAGTAACCTTTGCATTAGTCCTCGAGGTCCGTAGTAGTTCCTTCTTCCAAATACTACGAACCGCTTATGGCAGAAGTTCTTTCAACCAAAAGATCACAACCAGAGTGCTCTTGATGAGTTCTCCATTCTGCATTGTGAATCTGCTAGTCCTACCTTTTTGCATGGGTTATCCGGAGGAAATATGTTGAACTTGTTCGACATACTAATCTATGCATACACAACTTAGAAAGTTATATGTTCTTTTAAGTTGTCCCTCTTTAGTTGTATTCCGACCTTCATCTATCAATTGATAGTCAAGAGTATGTGTGCGATCGTGTTCATCGATGCCTATTATTTTTGTGGTCCGTCAAGCCATTCTATTCCGGAATGACTAGGAGAAACAAACTCCAATACCTCATCCATTTCTAGGATTGGGTCAAAGCAGTTGTATTCCGCAGATCAAATGCAATCAAGCTTTTGATTCTGTTCTACCCTGAAGTATTACCCACTTTATGTCAGGAACATCATGAGAATTGCACCTTCTCTTATGAATTCTTGATGCAGTGATACTCTCGCCATCATCGTTCATTCCTTAGTCCCGTGTTGTTGCAACCGGAATGCCGACAAGTGAATCGTGATGTGTGAAATCAATACCCCTAGCAACTGTGTTGCTTGGTAGTGAATGGACAATATTCTCATCCTTAGCGTGTTGATTATCGAATCATCACCCTAAGGTTTGTCGTGCTACCTAGTCCTTATTTCTGATGCACTTTTCGATCAATGAGTTAGGATTGTGTCAGTCGCTCGCTCTCTTGTTCACATCGTCTTGCTCTGAAAAGCAAGATTGTTCCCAAGCTTAGAAACATATTGGTGGTTCGTGATTTTCTGAATATTTCCTCGGAAGTATCACCAGGTTGCCCCCTGACTATTATGTTGAGCTCGTGATCAAGCTGGTTTCTTGTAAAACCATCCCTTCTCCAAGAATCTGTGTTGGATACCCCGAGCTAGTTGGTTAAGCTGAACAACAACTTGGAGAATTGGAAGATGAAAGCTTGTCCGACTCAGTTCATTCCAAAGGGATATCCTTGTGTGTGTGTTGAATAAAGATGATATTTTCATCGATTGTTCCTCGGGATCGGTTGTTGAATCTATCTTCTTGTCCAAACCTTGATTTGAGTGTGGGCTATCGTCAAGTCAAATGAGAACCAACGATGTTCATAATGTTGTCTTACTCGTGGTTGTTTCCTCAAGCATACACCGTTATATCTTTTGGGTTTGACCAATGCTATCACCTTGTTCACATAATTATGGAATTCCATCTTCACGGAAATCTGGATGACCTATTGTTGAGCCCATCGACAATATTTTCATCTTATCCATGATTCATGTTAAACATTAAGCTAGTGATGGAAACTTTGAAAGCATTTCTTCATGCTAGCTCATGAAGCATATGTTTGGTATAAGAAGTGACTTCCTCTAGTTCAGGTGCTTTTGAAGCAAGTTGCTGCCATGAATTTGGGAAAGTTTGTTTCGCTTCCTCTAGAATCATTCCAAGTCAGTCATGCATACGTGCGAAGTATTCTGTGGTCTGGAGACTTGCAACCTTCATTCTATATGTATTCCTAACACACCAAGCCACTGATTGAATTGTTCAAGGAGAAGAAGTCCCTTCTTAAGAGCATGCCTTATGCAAGGACTTTAATATCCTCGATGATGGTTCCCCACCTGAACTTGATAGTGTTTTATTATAAGACTACTATGTGGCCATTCTTGTCTTGGACAACGTGTTCACATGTGTGTAGCAGAACCCGCTCATCTTTTGGAGTTTACTATCGTAGTTCAAATCCCGAGAATCTCGCAACATCGTATCGTCGGTTTGTGTTGCGAACTTCCTCTCCGGACATGTTGTCTGAAATATCCCGTTACCAACCAGATCTAAATCTCAGGCTGATATGATGGTTGGAACTTCTCCAAGATCTATGATGTAGGTCCCGACAAGGTTGATGTTCTGGCCGACGCACCTAGCCGGAGAATCTATCACTATAGTATCTTGATTGGGCAATTTGTCCATCTTCTCCGCGAGGATTTCATGCGGCTTATCCTATAACTTGTTCCTTAGGGATTCTTGTGCTCTTGGTTTCCTCGATTAAGCTATGACCATTCGAACGGTGGAATCACTCTCGTTGAGTTATTCCCAGTTACCAGAATCATTCCCAGCATTTGCATTTATTCCCAGCTTGCACCTCAGTAATTACTGTTTAGGATCATCTTCAAAAGTGGTCCTACTATGGGTCCCATCCATCCCCGATGATAAGAAAAATCATCCATTGTGTTGTCTTCAACAAGGTAGTCCACATCATCCATTCTGGTATGGGTATGCCATTCTTTCGAATTCGTTCACACAATCATTTGTGAATGCCCTAGGCTGGTATAAAGAATTTAAATGATCTTGTATCAAAAGTAATTCTTTTTGCCACTTAAGGGAATAGTTCTTCGAGTCACCTTCCCCGAGGTGCCCCGTTTTGGAATCATGGCAATTTTCCTCGCTACTTTGAAACCCTCGTCAAATTGTTTCTTCTATCGCTCCTGATGCAAGTTTTGCCTCTCAGCTCCGGAGATGTTTCTATGTCTCATTCCGTGAGTTGATCTTCTGATCATCAAGATGATCCTAAGTTGCTCGAACCTCAAGAAGATCGATTCTTCTAAAAATTGTCCCTTTCTACTCGTTGTCATGTTGGACGTAGTTCTCAAAGCAAGACGCCAAGATCAATATGATGAAATGGATCAATATATTCGAGAAGAGCAGTTGGGTCATGAGGATTGCATTAGATTTGTGTCCCCTCTGTCTTCTTACCTCACGTCTTGAATCTCGGGACGAGATTCTTGTTTAGTGGGGGTGAGTTGTCACAGCCCTAGAATATTGCCTGTAAATAGTTGCATCTTCATTCAGGTATCATATTTAAATTTGTGAAACTTGAATTGAGGTTTGTTGAAACCCTCAGAAATCAGTTCAAAAATAACCAACTTTAAAAATCTTCTCAAATGAGTCCAATAAAATGTTCCTGTTATTCCATAGAATTATTGGCAAGAGCTAAAATTCAAACCAATATTTTTATGAGCTCAAAAACATTTATTTTGGCCATTTGAACTAATCCAATAATTATTTGCTTTGGATTTATATTTAATATATATTCAATATAACTTCAATAATTCTGGAAGTTTGTGAGTGGCTTTGTATATATTTTAGCAAGACATATAATAACCTACAGAATTTATCAAAATGATTTAGTGGCTAAAAGTAATCAAAAAAGAGAGGAAATAAAATAGAAAACAGTAATTAAAATAGAAAACGGAGAAGGAGGGAGTACCTGGGCCTTACCTGGCAGAAGAGGCCCAACCCACCAGGGGCTGAGTGGTCTTCTTCCTCCTGCCAGGAGGACAGGCAGGTGCGTGGCGAGCGCGCTGACGATGCCTTGCCACCTCCTGCTTCAGCCGCACAACCCCGGCCCTCCAGACGTGCCACGGAGACGCCCAGCGCTCCCTCTCTCTTCCCCTCCTCTCCCTGGACCTCACTCCCCTCTCTGCTCTCTCTCTCTCTCTTTCTCGCGACCGAGCGGAGCTCGTCGCTGTCGACGTGCACCACCGCGGCCCCCGCCTCCCCCTCGCCTCTCCGACATGCCCAGGAGCTCCACCACCGACGCCTACGCCTCTCTGTCGACTCACGCGACGCCAAACGCCGCCGAACGTCGTCTTCTCCATCGTCTTCAACCTCGGGCACCCGAGCCCGTCTCTGGTCGATTCGGCGCCGCCAGGACCTCCCCGAGCTCGCTGACCCCCTCTACGCATCCCTGTGAGCTCCGCCGATTTCCCCCTCTCTCCCCGCCGTCGTTCTCCTCCCTTAGCCCCACTGACCACTACGACCGAAGCTCGCCGCCGCCGTGCCTCATCGCCGTCGTGGCTAGAGCCGTTGTAGCTCGAAGCTGAGCACACCACCGTGCTCAGCACATTCTCATGAGCCCGTAGCCACCCGCAACGCCATCTCCCAGTGCTCTGTAGCCCCGTCTCGCTCAACACCCGAACGCCGGCCGCCGCTACGAGCTCGACTCTGGCGAGCTCAGGCCACCTTAGCCCCTGCCGTTTGCACAAATGGATGCGGGTGAGTCCCAGCTCCACGTAGATGCCCTCCGCTGGCCATTTGGTCATCGGAGGAGGAATCTCGAGCCCCTCCGCCGTCTCGGGCTTCGCCGACGACGAGCCGCGGGTCAACTCCGGCGAGTTGACCCGGGGGTTTGACCCCGTCTGACCAGGGTTTGACCACCCTGGGTCACTTACGCGTGGGGCCAGCCCTGCTAATTAACCCAGGTTAGTGTTAATTTATTTAGTTAGTTTAATTAGCCTCTGACATGTGGGCCCAGGCCTTAACTAAACTAGATTACGTTTAGTTTAATTTTGATTAACCTTGTTAGTTAAGTGTGTCCCTGACGTGTGGACCCCACACGTGAGGTTTGACCTGGACCGAGCCGTTGACCTGCTGACGTCACTGTGAGGTCATGCTAACGCAAAAATTCCTTTCTGGAATTTCAATAAATCTTAAATGATTTATTATTTTTAGAAAATACCCAAAACTTTAAAAAATCATAGAAATTCAACCGTAACTCCAAATGAGATAATTTATATATGAAAAATTATCAGAAAAATATGAAGAATATGTTTATGCCAAGTTCATGCATGTTTGAGAAAGTTAAGATCACCAGCTAGGACAATTCATGTTTATGGAATATATGGTATGTAGTTTTGGAGTTGGAATTTGCTATATGTTTGAATTCCACTTCAATTAATATGACTAACTGTTGCATTAGGTGAATTCAGTACCTTAACATGCCATGATCATACATCATGTCTGTTTCATTGCATTGATTGTGTTCCCTCTTGGTTGCCGGCAATTGTCCCCTCTCAGTAGATGACATTCCGACGATGAGATCGATGACACCGATGAAGAGCTATAATATCTTCAGAAGTGGCAGGCAAGCAAAACCCCCCTTGTTCATTCCGATACAACCCCACCCTCTCGCTCTTGCTCTCTTTTACTGCATTAGGACAACAGCAAATCAACTGTTACATGCTGCGGTAGTTGAACCCCTTTCCTCTGCATGACCTGTCATTGCCACAGTAAATAGATGAAATCCACTAGTATGAGTAGGAGTTGTTTGAGCCCTGATGTGCCTACTCATTCATGCTTGTTTGTCATGCCTGCTACTGCTTAGAGTTGACTCAGGTCTGATTCATCAGGAATGAATTGGAACGTGGTGAACATGTCTTACCGTGGAGAGCTAAGTGTGTGAACACGATTTGGTAAAGGTAGTGGTGAGAGGCCATGTAGGAGTACATGGTGGGTTGTCTCATTGCAGCCATCCTTAGGAACTGAGTTCTGTATCTGTGATCCATGAACAGCTACTACCACTCATTGGGATCCTTAATTGATCCTCTCGGCTTCTTAATCACCCTAGTACGCTGTCCAGGAGTTGCAACTAGTTTCTGGTGTTTGTAGGTTATGTGTTGGCGGCCGTGCGTAGCTCTGACCCTAGGTGTGGGCTATGATGTGGTAGATACACCGTGGCATGTTGTACCGGGCGCCCGTTTGGTGTCTCGGGAACCCTGTTCACATCGTTCGGGGCCATATGTGGAAACCTCGGCCGGACTCCCTGCGGATGGAACCTGGATAGGCTATAAACCTGGACTAGAGACTTGAGTGTTTAGGTAGGCCGTGGCCGACACCCTCATTGGGATTCCGCTTGAAGGTTGCCGAGTACATGTCGTGTAAACGACGGTAAGTGGTGGGAGCGTGTGTGAAGAAGTACACCCCTACAGGGTTTTCATTATCTATTCGAATAGCCGGATTCCTCGGATATGGAAACTTGGACCCCTTGCATAGTTCATAGACAAGTGAAAGTGGATACTCTAAAACTCGCAAGATAAGCGTGAGTGCTATGGATGGCCTTCTCGTAGGGAGATGGGAGCAGATCCATAGTGGTGTATTGAATGGTGAATATGTGGACTCGTGTACGCCACCTCAAAAGAGTTGCTTGCAGTCGTAGTTCAGGTTGGCCACTGAGTCAAAGCTGGCTTGCTGCAGTTAAACTCCACCACCCCCTTGTTGATACCGATGCATATGTAGCTAGTGCTGATGTAAGTCTTGCTGAGTACTTTTGTACTCACGTTTGCTTAATTTATGTTTTGCAGAGAGACTTAAGTCTCACTAGTAGTTCCGCGTGGACTTCGATGTTTAGCTTGATACCTCAGCTACGATCTTGTGCCCTCAGCAGGATCTGGTAGATAGTCAGGCTTCTTAGCCTTTTTTCATTTGTAGATGTCTATACTCAGACATGTTAAGCTTACGCATGTGCTTTGATTTGTATGATATGATTGTTGGGTCATGAGACCCATGTTTGTAATATCTCACTCCTCGGAGCCTAATGAATAAATACTTGAGTTGTAGAGTTATGTTGTGATGCCATGTTGTATTTACACATATCGAGCATATTGTGTGTATGATTGAAATGCTTGGTATGTGTGGGATCCGACAATCTAGTTTTTTATCCTTGGCAGCCTCTATTATGGGGAAATGTAGTCTAGTGCTTCCATGAGCCATAGTAGTCCGCTACAGCCCGGTTCACCGGAGTCATGTTAGCCCAGCACTACTGCTCAGGACACTTGACTGGCCGGCATGTGTTTCACTTTGTTCCTGTGTCTGTCCCTTCGGGGAAATGTCATGCGGTGACATCCGGAGTCCTGCCTAGCCTGCTACAGCCCGGGTTCCCGGAGTCCTGTTAGCCCAGTGCTACAACCCGGATTCACACGCTGCTGACCGACATGCTCGATGTGATTCATGTATGCCTGTCCCCATAGGTTAGTGCCGCTTTGGGTTCACGACTAGCCATGTCGGCCCGGGTTCTCTGTCATATGGATGCTAGCGACACTATCATATACGTGAGCCAAAAGGCGCAAACGGTCCCAGGCCATGGTAAGGCGACACCCGTGGGAATACCATGCTTGAGGCTGCAAAGTGATATGAGGTGTTACCGGCTAGATTGATGTGACATGGAATCGGGTTCCTGACAGGAGCCGGCTGGAGCGCGAGCGGGCCGATCATGACGAGGTCCAGGATCGCCTTAGCCACTTGGTGAACCAAGTTGCCACGCACGTGTTGCGGCTGCGCGATGCCTACCATCGTGCCAGCGTGACGATGCCGGCCGTCGGGCTAAACCCGTTCGACCACCCGGTCGACTTCAACGAGATGCGGCTTCCTGACCTGGTCTCCTTCTTCACCTATATCTCCGAGGAGCTGAGAGTCTCCGCGCGATGGTGGGGGCTGAGCTGGACAAGGAGGGGTTGCGGGCTGCCGTCACCGTTGCCGGGCGAATCCTTTCAGGGCTCCGTCACCGGAATCCATTCATGCCATTGGATGCCGTCTTTGACGAGCTGGCTCCCGTCGACCGGGAGCGGGCTCTGTGGGCGGTTGCACCCTGCATCACCAAGCCGTGCGCCTCGAGAAGCAGAGGGACTTCGGTGGTGTTTAGGCGCCCTCTGCATGGGCATGTCCATGTCTTGGCGCAACATGACCGTTGGATCAAACTCAGAAGGTGCAGATCAGTCACTGTAGCACCAAGCGTGTGGGTGTGTTTGCTTGCATTCTCATCTCAATATAGTTGTTTCCTCTTCGTGTATTTGTTACATATAGGAGTAGTTGACATGCGCACAACATCATTTGTTATCGTCATATCTTACTACACTAGCAACAAGATTGTGTAGTACTGACGTATGAACCACTTCACATGCCTAGTAGTAGGAGCACTGTGTATGTTCAAGTGGCTGCCGTGTTTCGCACTCCTCCATCGTAAGAGTGGAAACGCTTGCTGTAATCATTTTTTCTTTTGAAAAACAGTGGACATGCTCTACCGTGCGGATCCTCCTCCAGCCATGCACTAAATTACTCACTTTCGCCGACATGTGGGACAACCAGCATCGGGGTCCACCAGCCATACACTAAATTACTCCGTAGTAGAGTGATGGTAGACTACCCCGATCAAAGCACCACAGTAATGCCCAATGAGCCGTCAAATCACAAAAACCCCTCCTCTCGAGCAGTAAGTTGGACGGACGAAGCAACCATCATTTCACTCTTCTCTCTCAGCTTCCTCTCTACCCAACCCTCGCTTTTGCCTCATCTTGTTCCTCATTTCTTCAAGAAAACCCTGACCTGCTTCTGCCATTGTTCTTCTCTCCCAAAGAAGGAAATGTGAGCACATCAATGGTGTTGATTCTGGCGAAGGCCCGGCCTTGCAACCCCGAGACTTATCCTATAACTCCCTCTCTTTTCTTCTTTTGGGTTTGTGATTATGGTTTCTTTTCTTTTATTTCTATTTGACAGTTTCTTGATGGACGCTGGAGCACCGGCCAAGTGATGTCTATGGCTCCGGCCAAAACCGTCGAGGCTCATGGTACGAAGAAGTGCAAGCACCCCGCCGAGACTACCGCAGACAAGCTCAAAGCCATCGCCCTGTCCAAGCCCCCCTGTCCGGGATCCCTCATTAAGCAAGTCCAGGTAATATCTCCTCTTGACGATCTTTTTCTCGATCTTGATCGTGTTTTTTCATCTAACACGCAGTACTAGTACTACTAGTACAACTTTCTGGGTGATCTTGCATGTGATTTTTGTGTGCCAAATGACGGCTCTAAATTCCTCTTTTGACCAAAACATGCGAGAGGTTGACACTGATTTCTTATAGATTACTTTCAACTACTCCCTCTGTCCCCAATTTCTTGTCTTAGATTTGTCTAGGTACGGATGTATCTAATACTAAAATGTGACTTGATACATCCGTATCTAGACAAATCGAAGACAAGAATTTTGGGACGGAGGGAGTACTTTATGAACATCAATGCTACCTTTTAAGAGGGTATATTTGCCTCAGTAACTTGTGTTATGGATTTTGCATGTAATCCCTCTGCTCTCATGCCTTTGAAGACATGTTCTAGTGTCTTTGTTCACTCATTTTTGTGCGTATATGTAGTCATATATGGAGTATAATATCGAAAATCACCTTATATTTCTGAACGGAGGTAGTAATAAAATATGGTTTTTGTTTGAATTAGAACCAGGTCCGCGGTGGAGATGAAGTTCTCAAAGTCATGTCGTGTGAACTGGAAGACCTGATGATGAGTTCTACTGCTAAACTATCCAGCTGTTGTGTCCTTGTCGCCACGTGTCCTGAACTAGTGTTTTCCTGTAGCATTGTTGTCAAGCGTGTTCTCGAGGCTGTACTTGACCACAACAATTTCCTGGCCGTGCCTTCGATTACGAAGGGTGTGGTTCTTGTAAAGCTTCCCAACAAATCTGATGCGGCCTATCTTCATCATCATGTTTATGAGTGGAAAGACCACTTTGTTAGGTTCTCCAAGGTTGACAAGATGGTGATGGTGCGTGTAGACATCTCACACGAAGTCCATGGCCTAGTCACTTATGCAGGGTTCATCCCGTAGGTCGGTGGCAAGAAATAGTTTGCAGAGTTTAGTTAGTGCAACTTTGTTTGTCTGTAGTAAGTACTATTGTTCAGTAATTGATTTGTGTTTGTGAACCCTGTATTGTTTATTAGTACTACCGCTTTTGGTGTGTGGTCAGTCCTGAGAATGGTCTATGTTAATGTCTATCCACACAATTCAGTCTGTATATTTTGAAGTATCCAGATCATATTTTTTGTGAGGACGGTTTATCAATTATGGTTACACTCCAATATCTGTATGCATTGCAGGGTTTATCACACCCACCAGGATTTCCAGTCCCATGGATATTCGGTCCATACGATTTGTCACGACCTTTGGACTGTCCTGCTTGTGGGAGTAGGCAGGGCCCCTGCATGCCACGCGTAGTTGAACGATCAATCTTCTGTTTAGTACTTCAACATAGTGATTTCCTGGTAAGGATTCACTCGTGTCACATCAAGTAAATCTTATTGATTTACTGTCTAAATCTTATTGATTTAATGTCATGTTTTCTTTCTTTTCCTGCAATTTTACGATGCAGGTTTTTCCATGTGACATTCATCACGGAATAAACCGTTTGGTTTTCTCTATGATGGCTATTTTTGCAGGTTTCACTTCTAATGTCGTGTCAGTAATGAAGGCACTATCCATCACTTATATTACTGGAAAAAATTAGATCAGTCTGTTGTCTGAGTACAAGCTGAATCCCTATGATGAAATGCAGTTTGGTTTAACAAAAATGCCACAATTAGTCCTTCTCGCGTTTAAAAGAAATGAAGAAAAAAACTGGATCACGGTCATGGATCCTAGTCAAGTTAGAAAGCTGATCATAGCAGACCAGACACGATCGCCGCTGTCTCGCACAGATCGAGGACCGGCAGTTGCTCTAGCACTGACAGCGGCAGCAGCTCAGTCTGATCTACCGAAGCATCGGGCATCGACACCGGCACCTGCTCCGACACCAGCACCAGCTCTACAAGGAGCACCATCTCCGGCAGCAGCAACGGCTTCGGCACCTGCACCAATACTTGCACTTGCATCTGCTCCGGCCCGTGCAGTTGCACCGGCAACAGACTAGGCTGCAGTTCGCACTTCATATACCAAAGTCCTTACAAAAACCGACATGTCCACCTTCTTGGTAAGCATTGGCCGCCCAAGTGCTTCGTTCTTTTTTCTTTCCATGTTGTTTCACATGATTCACTGTGTTGATCTAACTGTTTGGGTATGTCTTCTTGTTTGCAAACAGAGAATTCCTAGAGCAACGAGTGAGTCGTTCAACAATCCGGGCGACCGCGGCCAAGTTTCTCTTACCATGTGCAGCCTTGGTGTGAATGAACCTGCTCAATATACCGTAAGTACAAAGGATGGTCACATGATGATTGATGCTAACGGATGGTCAAGGTTCAAATCTAAATCATATCTTGCGGTAGGGGATGATGTCAAAATCGAACTTTCTTCGCAAGGAGAGCTGGTCCAAATCAACTTTGAAATTAGCAGCACGCAACTGCCGAAATGATCTATCCTCCGAGAGATTTTGATGTAATAATCTGGCATTGTGAAACAAGTGTCCTGTGTGTATAAGTAGTACGACAGTATTATTTATCACATGGTATATCGTTGATAGAATTGCAACTCTGATTGCTGGTTAGGAACTGTCGTTCGATTTCATTCCAACAACTATCGTGCTTTATTCAATTTTGTGTATTCGCCTTGCGACAGCATCTAAAACTAGCGCTGTACCAATCGCTTGCAATATGAAAAGCGCTGAGGTAGAACACATGGGCCCCCAAACATGCAGGGTCGGCCTGCGGCCCAAAGTCCAGAACCGTGAGCCTATCAGAGTATTATATTCTTAGCTAAACCCCCATAAAAAAGTTGAACCCCCATAATGCCCGTGCGTTGCAGAGGGAGTATCTTTCTCGGCAAGGTGAGCCTGTGATATAAAAGATTTGTATATTTCTTTACAGAGGGAGTATTTCTCTGTCAAAAAATATATTTATGTGTAACTAGTTACTCCTGTCTTTCTACTTCCTTTCGCTGATATGTGGGGCAACCGGCAATGGGGTCCACGTGCCATATGCACAAATTAGAGTGCACAACTTAACGGTAGACACACCCCAGTCGTAGCGCCATAGTAATGCCCAATGAGCCGTCAAATCGCAACCCCCCTTTCCATCTTTAGCAGTAAGCTGGACGGACGAAGCAACAATATTTCACTGGGCCTGAATCCCCTTCTACCTCGTCTGCTTGTTCAGAGAAAACCCCCTCTCGGAGATTGCATAGGGTTTTCTCATGGAGAACTAGGTACGAATTCTTCATCCATCCCCGATAAACCCAAGTCCCTTGGTCGCAGGTAATCCTAGGATGGCAGCCGCCGTCGTTGATGCATTTTTCTTCCTACTGAATCTAGTGTGTTTAATTTGTAGTGCCCAAAGTGCGAGTACCGTACAGGTTTCTGCGCCCTCGGTGAGACGCCACACTTGTTCCTTCTCATCCTAACACAGCATTTTGTAACGCGCACAGTATGTTCCTAGAATCCTCTTTTCTATCCGGGAGGGTGGGTTTTTTTTGAACATGCTGTGTTCTCATATTATTTTTCCTGCAGTGTATTATTTGCTCTGCAAGAACACATGTACTCAAGATGCTTGGCCTTGCCATAACTGAATACACTAGTTTAATGGTCACAGTGAAGACAAGCCATGTATATAAGTTCCGAGTTGGGTTCATGAACCAAGAAGATCGCTGCTTTTTTATGGCCGAACTTGGATAAACATTCTCAAGTGTTACAGACTGAAAGTTGGCGCACGAATGTTGATGGAAATAGCAGAACCTGGTCTCATCTTCACTACGATCTTCCACCCCGATGTCGTTCCAATTGTTCATCCATGTTAGTTTTGTATCTGGTTCTTGCTTGTTGCCTCGATTACTTCTTAATCCACCTATTCTGTCTAACTAATCACAATTTAACTTTAGAAGTAGCAACGAATCTCTCACGAAGATGCTACTTCTAACTAATATTTTCTTATAATTGGTGGCACGTGTAGGTTTTTTCAGAGTTAAGCAGTCTGCTCGTTTGTTACTCTGTAATAACTCGGCTATTACGAATGGCACTGAAGTTGACTGGATCGACATCCACAAGTTCCTACACTTTATTGATCATCTTGAGGTCCTTGTGGGGCATTTCAATGGTGGAAGGCCACGTGGGATATGTGTGCCACTGCTGCACTCGTTGAAGAGGTCCAACTGTATCGAGAAACTTATGGTATGAGCTATTTTCTGTTATATATGTTGTTCATAAACTATTGCTTATACACAGTTTTACAGCTGTGATCTTCTTGAAACAGGAACTGCCGAGTTCTATTGTTCCTATACAGATGCCTGACCATGGTCGGGTCAGACTTGCGCTTGGTCACAACAGGATGTATATGTCGACCTACTCAATTCCCCTTGGAGGTGAAAAGATACTTATTCATGGGTGGTCTCAAATAATGAAGGCCCGTCCATCTTGGAGAATAGGACAGAAGATTATGTTCATGCTTTTCCATGGCTCTAAAGCGAATATCCTTATTGACCACGTTGTGAGATGAAGCCGCTTTCAGAAGGTTGTGGATGCACGGGGTGGCGCCTGGGCCTTGTCCTGGGGCTTGGCGGCCTCACCCTTGGTTAACTGTAGGCAAAGTAGCACTGTTCGAGGCGTGCTTTGTATGATTGAACCTGTATAAGTACTCATACTGCTTTCAGCTTTGGTTGTTAAGTGCCCCTGCTGGTTTCAGTTAAGATTGTTAAGTAATCCTGCTGCTTTTACAGTCTGTCGTGTTTCTTCAGTCTTGTCTTCATCCAGCCGCCAAAACCAAACCAGCGCCGGCGGGGCCGCCTGCTTCCGCCTCCCACGGCTGGCTGCGCCTCAGCGCATGCATCGCCGCCCCATCGTCTCCTAAATCGTTAACGCCGACGTCCTCCGCGTGCTTTGGTGCGCTCGCCACGGCGCCGCCCTCTCGCGTTGTCAACATGGTGAACAAACAACGGGAATCGGCAGAAGTACGTGGAGAGGATGACAGTAGGGGCCCACCACGTCAGCGTATGGAAAAATAAAATGCTTCCTCCTAGTGTTTTTCTGACATCTGGGACCCACGACATTGTGAGCGTATATAGTCAATAGACAAGAGAACAGCACAAGATCGGTTGACACCTGGGACGTAGCTACTCGAGCAGTATTTTTTTGTTTGGTATTGTTGAGACGGAGCAGGGTTTGAACTGGGCTGTGGCCCGTCTAGCCCAGGCTTATATTTTATGTTCACCATGTGACCAGCCCAGCTATTTTTTCTTTGTGAAAATGAGCCCAGTTTATTTTTTCTGAAGAATACCCAATCCATGCCTACTTATTTTTCTACGCCCTGATGGGCTGCAACTCTTTCAAGACGCCTGTAAATCTTGAAAGTAATATGAAATGGGATGTAAATATAAAAACAGATGCCAAATTGACAATTACTTTATAATTTCTGAATTTTATCACATTTTCAGATTCCTATTTCATTGGGCATTAACCTAATTTAAATATATCTTCAAAGTACTTTAAATCTGGCTGGACATTTCGGTATTAAAAATAGTTTGGAACCCACAGAAATATGTGAAATTGGCCCTGGCCAACCAAAAAAACGACTGCAATAAATTGCATAAGAAGTTTCCATGAGCTATATATAAATTATTATATATAGCCCTGGTGCGCTCGGCGCGGCGTGGTCAACATGGTCAAGGAACAGCTTCCATCGGACGTGGACTGTACGTGGAGAGGCTGACAGCTGGGTCCACGGCCGCAGCAAGGAAGTGCCTCCTTATTACGTGCAAAATAATTATTCCTCCACTTGACAGCGGGGACCCACCGGACGGGCCACCAGTATTTTGTGAAAAAAATTGTTTCCCCCTGACTACTGGGACCCACCGGACGGGCCATCGTATTTCGTGAAAAAAACGTTCCCCCCGCTGTCAGCTCGGACCCACCGGAAGTGCCTCCTTATTACGCACAAAAAAATGAATACTCCCCCGACTAGCTGGGACCCACCTTGGTGGGAGGCTAACTTGTGTGCCTACTAAGTTGACGGGGACGAAGGGCTTTGTCAACTTAGTCAATATGAACGATTCTAGCTCCATTGACCGTACGATGTCCATCCAACGGCCGTAGTGCTTCTTCAACCTCTGGTCTTCTTGCTCCAGCTGCCCAAAGAAGCGTCGGTCGTGCCGCATGCTCCTGCCTCCCGTGGACGGCTGTGCTGCCGCGGAGGCCTCACCGCCCCCTACTATTCCCACCGCTGGCCAGTCCGTGCAGCGACGGCAGCCTCACACCGCAGCCGAACCAGTGAACCCTCATACTCCTCTCCGCGCGCGGGGGCTTCCACTTCCGCGTCTTCCCCAGCTCCCCGTCGTCCCCTTCCTAGGCCTCGCCGTCGTCCACCGCCCTGGTGCTCTCGGCGCGGCGTGGTCAACGTGGTCAAGGAACAACTTCCATCGGACGTGGAGTGTACGTGGAGAGGCTGACAGTTGGGTCCACGGCGGCAGCAAGGAAGTGCCTCCTTATTACGCGGAAAATAATGATTCCTCCACCTGACAGCAGGGATCCACCGGACGGGCCACCGTATTTTGCGGAAAAACGTTTACCCCCTGACAGCTGGGACCCACCAGCTACACCTTCACATGCAAGGAAGTGCGTCTGGGCAAAAAAATGATTCGCCCCACTGACTGATGGGACACACCAGCTACATCTTCGCACGCAAGGAAGTGCGTCCGGGCAAAAAAAACAAAATGATTCGCCCCCCTGACTGCTGGGACCCACCAGCCCCCCGACTGCTGGGACCCACCAGCTACATCTTCGCACGCAAGGAAGTGCGTCCGGGCAAAAAAAATGATTCGCCCCCTGACTGCTGGGACCCACCAGCTACATGTAGCAGGCAAGGAAGTGCCTGACAGTCGGGACCCACCTGGTCGAAGCGTATGTAGTGTTGACATTCTGGTCGTGAACGTGTACGTACATATTGGTCGATGTAGAGGCGTGCACGTGTCGTAGTAGAGGTGCGCACGTGTGTTAGTAGAGGCGCGCATGTAGCATGTACACGTACGTACAACGGCCAGGGTGCAAGAAAGAAAATACAGCCAAGTATGTGTACATACGGGCGGGGTCTCGAACGCCTACTCGCGCATACGCACGGTGAGGGCTCGTGTACATGGCTGGGTTGGAACGGAGAAACAGCGTCGTCGTCGTGTTCATGGGTCGGAACGGAATGCGTAGTCGTGTTCATCGGGAGGGCTTGGACGGAAGTGGCGATGGAAACGAGGCCTGGCGTACCGCACAACGGAGGAAACGAACCTCCTACGGTCGAAATGGGGGTCCTATTGATCGGGAGGGGTGTGGCGTACCGCAAAACGGAGGAAACGGACCTCCTTCGGTCGAAACGGGGGTCCTGTTGATTGGGAGGGGTGTGGCGTACCGCAAAACGGACGAAACGGACCTCCTACGGTCGAAACGGGGGTCCTGTTGATCAGGAGGGGTGTGGCATACCGCAAAACGGAGGAAATGGACTTGTGTTGGAGCGCTACGGTCGAAACGGGGGTCCTGTTCATCGGGAGGGGTGTGGCGTACCGCAAAACGAGACTCCACGGGATACTGTTCATCTCCACTGTCGAACCCCTCCAGCCTCCACGAGCTACTGTTCATCCACCGTCGACCTCCTCCAGCCTCCACGAGCTCCTGTTCATCCAGCCTCCACCGCGCGCTACTCCACCGGCTACTGTTCAACCATCCCTCCACCGTCTACTGTTCATCCAGCCCTCCACACCATGGGGTCCTGTTCAACCACCCCTCCACGGGCACCCCTCCACCGTCTACTGTTCATCCTTCCCTCCACACCACGAGGTCCTGTTCATCCACCCCTCCATCATCTACTGTTCATCCAGCCCTCCACCACACCACGGGGTCCTATTCATCCAGAGGCAACGCCACCGCTCACTATTCATCCAACCGCCCCGGAACGCTCACTATTCATCCCATCGATCGGCTTTAGTTAGCAGCAGTAGCCAAGGAATCGCTCGATCGGGTTCAGTTAGCAGCCATCGATCGATCGCTCGGGTTCAGTAACGCGTAGCCTGCAGTGCAATCGCTCGGGTTCAGTTAGAGCCCAACGCCACGCTCGGGTTCAGTTAGATCCAACGCCTCGCACATACGCGCGTACGTGTACAAGAGAAACGCGCATCGCTCGGCCCCGACCTCCCACCGTAACCAGGAACTCCCCGAAATTTTCCTCCCCTCGCTTCTACCATGGTTTTTTCCGTCATGGACGGCCCAAAGAATGTCATGTAGCTGCGTCTCCGGCCCGCCCAGGACGAAAAGCCCATTTTCTGTCATGATTTTTTGTCATAGAAGTAGGAGCCCACCACATCTATGATGATATCGGGTTTTGTCACAATTATCGTCATAGAAGTGTCATATGTATGACAGAAAAAAATTTGTTCGGCCCAAAATGTCACGGATGTGTCTTTTTTTGTAGTCAAGGAAATATAATAATAACCATTTTATTATTGCCTCTAGGGCATATTTCCAACAATCTCCCACTTGCACTAGAGTCAATAATCTAGTTCACATCATTATGTGATTAACACTCATAGTTCACATCGCCATATGACTAACACCTGAAGAGTTTACTAGAGTCAATAATCTAGTTCACATTGCCATGTGATTAACACCCAAGAGTTTACTAGAGTCAATAATCTAGTTCACATCACCATTTTATTAACACTCAATGAGTTCTAGGATTTGATCATGTTGTGCTTACGAGAGAAGTGTCAGTCAATGGGTCTGCAACATTCAGATCCGTGTGTTCTTCGCAAATCTCAATTTCATATTGTAGATGTTGCTACTATGCTCCACTTGGAGCTATTCCAAATGGTTTCTCCACTATACGTATCCGGTTTGCTACTCATAGTCATCTGGATAGGTGTTAAAGCTTGCATCGACGTAACCCTTTATGCTGAACTCTTTATCACCTCCATAACCGAGAAACATTTCCTTATTCCTAAGGACAATTTTGACCGCTGTCCAATGATCCACTCCTGGATCACTCTTCTACCCCCTTGCCAGACACGTGGCAAGGCACATCGTGGTCACAGCATGGCATATCGTATAGAGCCTATGGCTAAGGCATAGGGGACGACTTTCGTCCTTTCTCTTTCTTCTGCCGTGGTCGAGCTTCAAGTCTTAACTTCACACCTCACAACTCAGGCAAGAACTCCTTCTTTGACTGATCCATCTTGAACTCCTTCAAGATCATGTCAAGGTATGTGCTCTATGAAAGTCTTATCGGGCGTCTTGATCTATCTCTATAGATCTTGATACCCAACATGTAAGCAGTTTTACACAGGTCTTCCATTGAAAAACTCCATTCAAACAACCCTTTATGCTTTCTAGAAATTCTACATCATTTCCGATCAACAATATGTCATCCATATATACCTATCAGAAATGTTGTAGTGCTCCCACTCACTTTCTTGCAAATACAAGTTTCTTGCAAACTTTGTATAAACCCAAATGCTTTGATCGCCTCATCAAAGCATATGTTCCAACTCCGAGATGCTTGCTCCAGTCCATAGAAGGATCGCTGGAGTTTGCATACCTTTTAGAATCCTTAGGATTGACAAAAACCTTTTGGTTGCATCACATACAACCTTTCCTCACGGAAACCGTCAAGGAAACTTTGTTTTGACATCCATCTGCCTGATTTCGTAAATGAAAATGCAGCAACTGCTAACATAGTTCTAACAGACTTTAGCATCGCTATGATTGAGAGAGTCTCATCAGAGTCAACTCCTTGAACTTGTCGGAAACTTCTTTGAGACAAGTCGAGCTTCTCAAATGGAGACATTACCATCAACGTCTGTCTTCTTCTTAAAGATCCATTTATTCTCAATGGCTTGCCGTTCATCGTGCAAGTTCACCAAAGTCCATACTTTGTTCTCATACATGGATCCTATCTCGGATTTCATGGCTTCTAGCCATTTGTTGGAATCCGGTCCCACCATCGCTTCTTCATAGCTCATAGGTTCATCGTTGTCCAACAACATGAGCTTTAAGACAGGGTTACCACTGAGAAGTTGTACACACCCTTGTCGACCTACGAGGTTCGATAGTAATTTGATCTGAAGCTTCATGATCATCATCATTAGCTTTCTCTTCAACTGACTTAGTTGCCACAGAAACATCTTTCTGTGCTGCGCTATTCTCTGGTTGAAGTGAAGGTTCAACAACCTCATCAAGTTCTATCTTCCTCCCACTCAATTCTTTCGGGAGAAACTCTTTCTCGAAAAGGACATGTTCTTAGCGACAAACACTTTGCCATCAGATCTGAGATAGACGGTATACCCAATTGTCTTGTTTGGGTATTAAATGAAGATACAATTTTCCGCTTTGGGTTCAAGCTTTTCCGACCGAAGCCTATCGACATAAGCATCGTAGCTGCAAACCTTAATAAACAACAACTTTGGTTTCTTGCCAAACCATAGTTCATATGATGTCGTCTCCACAGACTTAGATGGTGCCCTATTTAAAGTGAATGTAATTGTCATTAATGCATAACCACCAAAATTGGTGGTAGATTGGTAAGAGACATCATACACCATATCCAATAAGGTTCGATTACGACGTTCGGACACACCATCATGCTATGATGTTCCAGGCGGCGTCAACTGTGAAACGATTCCACCTTGTCTTTAGTGATTGCCAAACTCACAACTCAGATACTTTCCCTTTGATCGGATCGAAGGAACTTGATCTTCTTGTTATGATGATTCTCAACTTAACTCTGAAATTCCTTGAACTTTTCAAACATTTCAGACTTATGCTTCATTAAGTAAATATACCCATATCTACTCAATTCACCGGTGAAGGTGAGAAAATAACGATATCCACGGCACGCGTCAACACTCATCGGACCGCACACATCATCATGTATGATTTCCAACAAGTCACTTGCCCGTTCCATTGTTCCAAAGAACGGGGTTTTAGTCATCTTGCCAAAGAGGCATGCTTCGCCTGTGTCAAGTGATTCAAAATCAAGTGACTTCAAAAGTCCATTAGCATGGAGGTTCTTTCATGCGCTTTACACCAATATGACCTAAGCGACAGTGCCACATGAAAGTGGTACTATCATTATCAACTCTACACCTTTTGGCATCAATGTTATGAACAAGTGTATAACTACGACCGGGATTCCATAAACCATTCACATTGGGTGCATGACCAAAGAAGGTATTATTCATGTAATCAGAATAACCATTATTATCTGACTTAAATGAATAACCATATTGCTATAAACATGATCTAATCATGTTCATGCTCAACACAGACACCAATGCAAACAAAATTTATCTAGGTTCAACACTAATCCCGAAGGTAGAGGGAGCGTGCGATGGTGATCACATCAACCTTGGAAACACTTCCAACACACATCGTCACCTCGCCCTTAGCTAGTCTCCGTTAATTCCGTAGCTTTTGTTTCGAGTTACCAATATTAGCAACTGAACCGGTATCTAATACCCAGGTGCTACTAGGAGTACTAGTAAGGTACACATCAATAACACACATATATCAAATATACTTTTGTTGAAGTCGACAACCTTCTTATCTACCAAGTATTTGAGGCAGCTCCGCTACCAGTGACCGTTCTCCTAATAGAAGCACTTTGTCTCGGGTTTGGGTTCTTGGGTTTCTTCACTGGAGCAGCAACTGGCTTGCCATTCAAGAAGTTTCCCTTCTTGCCCTTGCCCTTCTTTGAAACCGGTGCTCTTGTCAACCATCAACACTTGATGCTCCTTCTTGATTTCTACCTTTATGGCCTTAAGCACCACGAACAACTCCGGGATTATCTTCGCTTGCATGTTATAGTTCATCACGAAACTCTAGTAGCTTGGTGATAGCGACAGGAGAACTTTTGTCAATCACTCTCTTATCTGGAAGATTAACTCCCACTTGATTTAAGTGATTGAAGTACCCAGACATGCTGAGCACATGCTCACTGGCTGGGCTATTCTCCTCCATCTTGTAGGCAAAGGTCTTGTCAGAGGTCTCAACCTCTCAACACAGGTATGAGCCTAAAATACCAATTTCAGCTCTTCGAACATGTCATATGTTCTATGGCGTTCAAAACGCTTTTGGAGCCCCGACTCTAAGCCGTTAAGCATGGCGCACTAAACTATCAGGTATTCATCGGAACGTGTCTACCAAATGTTCACAACATCCACAGACGACGCCATAGGGGTTGGCACACCGAGTGGTGCATCAAGGACAGAAGCCTTATGTGTAGCAGTGAGAACAATCCTCAGACTACGGCCCTAGTTCGAACAATTTCTTACAATATCTTTCAACTTATTCTTTCTCTAGGAACGTATTAAAACAAAGAGCTAAAGCGCGAGCTATTAATCCACAACATAATTTGCAAAGACAATTTAGACTATGTTCATGATAATTAAGTTCATCTAATCAAATAATTCAATGAACACCCACTCAGATAGACATCCTTCTAGTAATCTAAGTGATACATGATCCGAATCGACTAGGCCGTGTCCGATCATCACATGGGGCGGCGTAGTAATCAACGGTGAACATCTCCATGTTGATCGTATCTACTATATGACTCATGTTTGACCTTTTGGTCTCTCGTGTTCCGAGGCCATGTCTGTACATGCTAAGCTCGTCAAGTCAGCCTAAGTGTTTTGCATGTGTAAATCTGGCTTACACCCGTTGTATTCGAACGTTAGAATTTATCACACCCGATCATCACGTGGTGCTTTGAAACAACGAACCGTCGCAACAGTGCGCAGTTAGGGGGAACACTTCCTTGAAATTTTAGTGAGGTATCATCTTATTTATGCTATCGTTGTTCTAAGCAAATAAGATGTAAACATGACAATCATCACATGCAAATCATAAAGTGACATGATATGGTCAATATCATCTTGCGCCTTTGATCTCCATCTACGAGGTGCGGCATGAACACCATCATCACCGGCAAGACACCATGACCTCCATCATCGTGTCTTCACGAAGTTGCCTCGCCAACTATTACTTCTACTACTATGGCTAACGGTTAGCAATAAAGTAAAGTAATTACATGGCGTTTTCATTGACACGCAGGTCATAAATAAATTAAGACAACTCCTATGGCTCCTGCCGGTTGTCATACTCATCGACATGAAAGTCGTGATTCCTATTACAAGAACATGATGAATCTCATACATCACATATATCATTCATCACATCCTTTTGGCCATATCACATCACATAGCATACCCTGCAAAAACAAGTTAGACGTCCTCTAATTGTTGTTGCATGTTTTACGTGGCTGCTATGGGTTTCTAGCAAGAACGTTTCTTACCTACGCAAAACCACAACGGTGATATGCCAATTTCTATTTACCCTTCACGAGGACCCTTTTTATCGAATCCGATCCGACTAAAGTGGGAGAGACAGACACCCGCCAGCCACCTTATGCATCAAGTGCATGTCAGTCGGTGGAACCAGTCTCACGTAAGTGTACGTGTAAGGTCGGTCCGGGCCGCTTCATCCCACAATGCCGCCGGATCAAGATAAGATTAGTAACAGTAAGCAAATTGAACAAATCATCACCCATAATTGCTTTGTGTTCTACTCATGCATAGAATCTACGCATAGACCTAGCTCTGATACCACTGTTGGGGAACGTAGCAATAATTCAAAATTTTCATACGTGTCACCAAGATCAATCTTGGAGATACTAGCAACGAGAGAGAGGGAGTGCATCTTCATACCCTTGAAGATTGCTAAGAGGAAGCCTTACAAGAACGCGGTTGGTGGAGTCATACATGCAGCGACTCGGATCGCGGTCGATTCTGATCAAAGCACCGATAAACGGCGCCTCCGCGTTCAACACACGTACAGCCTAGGGACGTCTCCTCTTTCTTGATCCAGCAAGGGGAGAGGGGAAGTTGAGGTAGAACTCCGATAGCACGACGGCGTGGTGGTGATGGAGCTCGTGGTTGTCCGGCAGGGCTTCGCCAAGCGCTACGGAGGAGGATGAGGTGTAGGAGAGGGGGAGGGGCTGCGTCAGGAGAAGGGTGCGGCTGCCCTCTCCCTCTCCCTCACTATATATAGGGAAAAGGGGGGAGGAGGAGGTTCCCTAGGGTTTCCCTAGGGTAGGGGCGACGGCCACAGGGGAAACCCTAGATGGGTTTGGGTACCCCCACCCCTAGGAAACTTGCCCCCCAAGCCGGGAGGGGTGGCTGCCCTAGGGGAGGCGCCCCCACCTCTCCAAGTTATGTGAGATGGGGTGGGAGGGGTGCTCAGCCCCCTAGTGGGCTGATGTGCCCCCTCCCCTTGGCCCATAAGGCCCCCCCAACGCTTGCCGGGGCCTCCGAAACCCCTTTCGGACACGCTGGTCGTCACCCGGTACCCCCAGAACAATTTCGGACTCCAATACCCTTCGTCCAATATATCGATCTTCACCCCCGGACCATTACGGAACTCCTCGTCACGTCCGGGATCTCATCCGGGACTCCGAACAACCTTCGGTAACCACATACTATTTCCCATAACAACTCTAGCGTCACCGAACCTTAAGTGTGTAGACCCTACGGGTTCGGTAACCATGCAGACATGACCGTGACATCTCTCCGCCAATAACCATTTGCGGGATCTGGATTCCCATATTGTCTCCCACATGTTCAAGGATGATCTCATCGGATGAACCACGATGTCGGGGATTCAATCAATCCCGTATACAATTCCCTTTGTCTATCGGTATGTTACTTGCCCGAGATTCGATCGTCGGTATCCCCATACCTCGTTCAATCTCATTACCGGCAAGCCTCTTTACTCGTTCCGTAACGCATGATCCCATGGCTAACTCCTTAGTCACATTGAGCTCATTATGATGATGCATTACCGAGTGGGCCCAGAGATACCTCTCCGTCATACGGAGTGACAAATCCCAGTCTTGATTCGTGCCAACCCAACAGACACTTTCGGAGACACCTGTAGTGCACGTTTATAACCACACAGTTACGTTGTGACGTTTGGTACACCCAAAGCATTCCTACGGTATCCGGGAGTTGCACAATCTCATGGTCTATGGAAATGATACTTGACATTAGAAAAGTTCTAGCAAATGAACTACACGATCTTGTGCTATGCTTAGGATTGGGTCTTGTCCATCAAATCATTCTCCTAATGATGTGATCCCGTTATCAATGACATCCAATGTCCATGGTCAGGAAACCATAACCATCTATTGATCAATGAGCTAGTCAACTAGAGGCCTACTAGGGACATGTTGTGGTCCATGTATTCACACATGTATTATGGTTTCTGGTTAATACAATTATAGCATGAACAATAGACAATTATCATGAACAAGGAAATATAATAATAACCATTTTATTATTGCCTCTGGGGCATATTTCCAACAGGCCCCACCCGCAGGTCAAAACCACCATTAACCAGTGCCGCGTCAGCTGCAAGTTGACACAAACCACAAAGGGCGGTCTTTTGTCCGGTATGGGTTTGTCTACGGGGTGAAACAAGCAGAAAAATAAACCAGGGGGTAATGTGAACCACCAACTTTGTTCAGGGTAGTAAAATGGACTTTTTTCTTCCAGAAACCACCAGTGGGGTTGAATTGTCCCAAGATGTGATAGTTGATATGACAAAGTGAACTAAAAAAGTTGCAGAGAAAATGAATTTAAATGATGATGGGAATTCCAAAGGAGCTCTCTTGTTCTGGCACATGCAGCTTTTGGTTGGTTACGAGTGATGTCAACATGGTGTGTACCATAATTTGCATGAATAAAGGTTCATTGTCTAGACATGGTTTTGCTTTTTTGGTGTATATGGCATAGGGTGATATCTCGGTCTATTGGATGTAGAAAAAAATTATTCTACAACATGCCCACGTGCCACTCTTATAATAAACAATGGAAAATAAGCATCCAAAGAAGAGATTTTTAATTGTGGAACACGAGCGTCTTGGAGGACATTCCCACCAAATACTCGTTAAGAGAGGAAACATGAAACAACTTGCAAGCTATAATCCTAGAATGATGAGGGTGGCGGTTGTGACGGGAATCATGGAGTGCGCCACAGAGTTGATGGTGGTTGAGATGACTGGGCTGCCGATGTGGCTCAGGAAGGGTGCGACAAAATTCACATCAAGACCCGACGAGAATGATGCCACAGTCATGCTACAAAACAAGGTTGCATCGGCGGGGGGGATGTTTGTGGAGTCCAAGGCCCTAGTTGCATCCTTCCGCACTTTTCGCTTGACTCTCCCACTCCCGTCCCAACCCAATTCACTTTATACCCTAGGGATAGGCAAACTGAAAAATTGTTAATCCTCCATACCCATCTGAGGAATATTTCATCAATGAAGGATCCAACTATACCTGTATCCAATAATGTTTAACTACTATGTAATAATTAATTGATGTCTACATATATCCTGGATTGAATAGTAGTGTTGGATAAAAAATCCCTTATGGTGTTTTTGTCATAAACACTTATATGAAAAGGCAGAGCAGGACTTCGAGATGATCAACGCAGCGATGCTACATGAAGATCTCGCCACCAAGGCCAATCTCGCAACAAGACGCATATGTGAGGCTACAGTGGCACCCGCTTACGCCGACACCATGGTGTTCTAGGAGAACATCGCCATTCAAGCATTCATCAAAGCCAAGTGAGCCAATGATGTCGGGAGGGTTGCTTATGTGACAAAAACTATGAGAGAGGGAGCACCCTTTCGTGAGCTGAACGGATACTTGGTGCTAGAGATTGATCCCATGACGCTGAGGCACCCAACTCTAGCGAGCTCTGGCCCTACTATCGCTTGTTTAGGATCTGGTGAACATGCATATATTTAGATATATGTTTATCGGAAGATGAAAGTTTAATGAACTCATAGTTCATGCAGAGATATTCACTAATATATGCATGATCGGTGGGTTGATGATGATTTTGGCCCCTCTTCAATAGAGGGGCCATAGTATTTGACCAGGCTTTAGATAGGGGTGCCAGGAAAAATGCGTAGACTGGCTCATGCATCCGCTGTGTCACCTGGGTATGAAGATGAATGTCGCTTTGCTGTTCCGCGATGGATTTTGGTCTCCTGCAGAGGAGAGCCATGTTTATGTCAGGATACATGTCGATGTCTAGCCGTCTCATCTCATCTGTGGTGAAGCTCAAGGTACCAATGACAAACTTCTGTATGGAGCGTACAAGCCTGATTGAGACCCTATTTGGATATGATATCCGGTTGGCGCAACCTATGCCTGGTGCACTAATTTTGGTACAATACTTATGTCGTTTCCCTCTTATTTCACAAGATTTACATGAAGAGGGAGAATGCTGGCAGCTGGAATTCTGGTGATCATCGGGTGCCCGTCTTCTTCTATATGGAGGGTTTTGACCTAGAAAAAACAAGAAGGAAGATTTTAGGACGAAGAGCCGCTGTCTCGAGGCGAAACCTGGGTAATAGCAATCTAGGGCTCCGGTGGAGCTATTTTACCGGGGAAACATCCCTCCCGAAGGGGGAAATCGAAGTCATCGTCATCACCAATGATCCTCTCATCGAGGGAGGGTCAATCTTCATCAACATCTTCACCAGGACCATCTCCTCTCAAATTAACCGTAGTTCATCTTTTGTATTCAATCTTTGTCCCAAAACCTCAGATTGGTACCTGTCGGTTGCTAGTATTGTTCATTACTCCTTGTAGTTGATGCTAGTTGGTTTATTTGCAGGAACAAACACACCAAATAGTGAGCGTGAACGGATGCTATAAGCATGATATAGTTCTCACGTGTGAGAATGGAGGTGAGAACATTTTGACATGCCTCATTCAATAAGGGTTTTCAAGAGCCCGCGACCATGTATATTTTCAAGCCACTAGGATAGTGGCACAAACTTCGAGCCTTCCACAAATAGTCATGGATTGGGCCTATCGGCGGCTAGGACCCGTTCTGGGCCCATACGAGATAGCATGTGTCATGCATGAGGTCATCATCTTTTGACCATTTAATTTGACGTCCAATTTTGGTACTGATTTAATTGCCTTGCCTGATTCATTTAACCTTACACCTTTTTTGGTACTAATTAATGGCCCGCCAGTTGGAATTGCCAGTTTCATATTAAAAATCTACCATTTTTAGAAGCAAACACACCATAACACCATTTTTTATTTTTTTTAATAGTTTCCAACTTTCCCTTATACTAATAAATGCGTGCGTGTAATGCACATTCATATTGGGTAGAATACAATTTGTGTGAGATATTTTGTAAAATATCAATTGTACGATGATATTAGGTAATATATTAATTGCATGATAATTATGTGATTATCACTTATATTGATATTTTGTATAATATTTATTGCATGCTAAACTTATTGAGCACTAGACATTGAAGCAATTTAGGTCGTTGGATTGAAAATAAACTGATGGCTAAGATTAGTTGTATTCCCTTTGGGTCCTTTTTTTATGATATAGATAATATACTAGTGTAACCAATGTTTTTTGTCTCACGGGCTAGGTCAGGTTCGGGTTGGGCTTTCAAACTCCCAACCTAAATGTCAAGCCTAAGCCCAGCCCATTATGAAACATCAGAATAATGATGTCTCCTATCAAAACATATTAATTGCCTAGAAAATAAAAACATATTTATTTATTTATTTTTAAATAAAAACTACACTATAATGGTTATATTTTAGAAAAGGAAATTCTAGTGCGAAGGCGTTCATGCAGATGCGTCAACACGTGATGTTGTCATTGTCGTATGATCAACTGTGGAGGTCGTGTGTGTGCAGCATGCCAACTAGCGTGAATCTAGTTAGCGGGGGGAAGGAAAATTTGTGGACTCGCCACTCACTATTGTTTCCCCGGAGCGGGTATAACATCCATTCCTCGCACCCATAACTCTTCTCCTGGCCCTTGCCCCAACCTCTGTTGCCTCTAGATCGCACTGCGGAAGCACACCACTGACGCGGTTCCAGCAAGGAATCAAGACCGAGTAACCGCCCCAATCCTCGTTGCCTATGGATCCATCATCTCTGATAGAGCATCAAGCATGTGTGGCCACCCAATTCAGCCTAGCCTCCCGCTATGGCTGCACGCAATCAAAGTCGGCTTTGATAGGAGATCAAGCCCATGCAATGATGCGTTCATCAAGGTCGAGGTATGAGTTGCGATAATCCATTTTTCATGTGATTTGAGGTATGGAGGGGGCGCATGGCGCATTCTTTATTTATGGGGCAAAAAGAGGAGGTGAGGTTTGGGTGGGGAGGCTAGGCCTACAAAGATTAGATGATTTTGGCAGAGGTTACGGTGTTGTGGGATGTTGAATCTTTGATGGGTATGTTCGGTGCGCATATTGATAGATCCATAACAAGGGGTGAATTTCAGTTTGTCTAGTTGCACATTTTTCAATTTTGGAGTTGATGGAGAGACGATGGTGGTGGGAAGTTGATGCACCTAAATGTCATACACAAACACCTAAACAATATGCAACTGGTTCAATTGCATGTTAGGATGGTCATTTTTACATGACATGAATCACTTGTGATGTTCTTTTTGTTGGCAAGCCACATGTTTCATCATTTTATGTCTATTGTATATGGCAGCATAGTACATGCGTGGATATTAGATGCACTAGATTTTGTTGATTTTTACATTCTGTAGGGGACACCTTTCACACCTTGAGGTGGCTTGATTTGGTGACTTTATGTGACAGACTTTGGCCATCTATAATGATAGATTGTTACCAGCCGCCAACGTGTTGTTCTTTTACCACTTGTGCTGCCATAGATGATAATGTGGCCACCATGATTTTTGTAATCAAATGCCATGTTCTTTATTATGTAGTTGCCATTACTCTTTCAATTTTACCACATATGCTTATAGGTTGTCCTTGATGTTTCTGGAATTATAAAAATGTGTATACCAACTTGCCAGGATGACAAGCTTTTATACTATATATTATGTTTTTATCTCAACAATTTGCCACATTGAACTTTTTGCTCATGGTTTCCTTGTTTTTATTTTTCATGTAGGGCTTATGGCAAAGAAACATAACACAAACTCAACATCCACATCCCCTAGTATTTGTAAATTGGAAACCTGATAACAAGTTAGTTTCTTTCCTCACCCTTATTTATTGCTACGACACTAGATACTTGCCCAATTACGCGGCCCGTTCCACGCTTCCACTCTCTCTAATGTGTTCATTTGGGTCCATGTATAGCAGACTATCGCAGTGTAGTGTTGTAGCATGCACATTCTTGCACTAGTGGAGTATTTAAAAAATGATTTTTAGGTATTTTATGCTTTTATCAGGCTTCCAACCGGCTCAGAATCTTGTTGCCTTGTGCTCTGAGAAACTAGAGCCCAAACCTGACCTAACTGTTGGGTTTTCAAGTTCGGTGCAACAATTGTAAGAATGAGAATGGCACTACTCTCTTCATATCTCCGGATATTTCACATCAGAATCTTCAATCATACTTCTATCTCGAGTAGCAAAATAAGGACACCCAACCCTGGATGTTTTGATCGACCTGTGGCCCAAGCGGCGCCCTTTCTGGACAAAGTCCTCAACCTATCCGTGTCTAGGTTGGAGACATATGCTTGTAGAACATCTAACATGTGCAACTGATCCAGGTTGGGCGAAAGTTTTATGAACTAAGGATTCTTCCCTAAGGTATTATGTAACCTTTACATGATATAAGATTTGCCAAAGCCATAGTACCCGAGGACGAACCTAAAACTTATCCGTGATTGGGGTTGGATCTTCCTATCTAACCTACTCGATAGTGCGGTGTTTACATATCATTGCTTTTTTCAACCTTCCTCAAAACGTTAGAGTAGAATTTGGGGCCAAGACCTTAGGCTAGATCCCAAACCACCAAGGGTGTGGGTCCACCCATGATCCCCACCAATGTATGCAATAGGTACTATGTTACTTCACTCACATCTTTGCCAACCTCATCTTACTCTACTTTTTTGTTTTGTTATGATTTATGAATTTTTGAAATTACAACTGGTAACTATTACAAAACCTAATATAGTGTGTATATATATATATATAGCAAAGGTACTATATACTGGACATAACTAGTCAATTTAAACACGGTAGCCCACCAATCGTAGGCAATGTCATGCATTGCAACGTTAACCATATTTTGCACCATCATATAGTGTCAGAATTTGCAGTAACCCTAGCATATCTCCTCCCCTTTGTGTTGCCACCCTCATCCCACCCATTTCCTCATTTGGGGAAACCCTAGCATATAGCATTGCCTTCGTGCCACCAGCCTTATCCCACTCATTGCCACATCAAGCGATGTTTATAAAATGTCACATTAACTAATCAATAACTATAACTATACAAGCTGAAAGGGGCTTTATGTTTTTCTGCTGCCATTAGATACACTCATCGTTCCTCCTAGCCCACTCATGCTTTATCTCTGCACTTTGACTCATCTCCTTGCCTCCATGTCACTCTGCTTCCTATGCGTACCCACCTAGCACTATGTCTATCACAAGGGACACCTCCCTAGCGGTCTATGTTGCTATTGTCCTTTTATGTCAACGAACTTTCATTGAACAAACCTATGACCGGGAATGATGTTCTATTCACCTAAACATTGATCCACCACCACCTCTTTCCAATCAAATATTTTCCTTCTAGACCCACCACTATGCCATGACTGCTCACGACTGTAACAATATATCTCATACGCCTACATGCCCATCCACATCCTCCATGATGATAGACGCCTTGCTTTGTTGTTCCCGCGTTCTCCTACATTGACCATTGATGTTGGAAATTATGACCTAAATTGTAAACCGTGTAAAAGAATCATTGAAGGGTCTATGATCACGGTACCGAAAACAACAGTTGTCCCTCAATTTTACATATGATGAGTATTCAGGAATTTGATTTTGTTTCTCTTTCTGAACTAGGCAATAGAGATCTTTTACAAGACATCAAAATAGTAAGGATTGCTTATTTTTCACATCCAAAGGTTCAAATCAATCAATAGTTCAATACCAATTCCTATTGTAGGTAGTATTTGTCTCCTTGAGGGAAAAAATTTCATAGGCTAAATAGGTGCTCAAAATTTGGAGTGAAATATTTTTCTTTTGTAGAACTCTTTGAATATTTTTTCCTATATGCAATCTTGCAAACACATACAAAGTTTGAGCGTATTTGATTCAGGAAATTTCAGTTTTTTTATTTTTTTTATTTTTAATATATTGGTCATTAGGGTGTAGGACACCCATGAGGTAAAAAATGAAAATCGTGAAAGAATAAATAATTGCCTTGTTACATAAATGGAATAGTCGTGCGAAAAATGAATCATGTGAAAAATATACGTCTTCACTAGTCTTGTTTTCGTCTTCACCAGTCTTATTTCCGTGTTTTAGCTCCTGGAAAGAAACATGCACGAGGATGTCATGTTTCGAACAGGCACGAAACACTCGCTCCCTTCTTCCTTCAACAAAACTGCACGAAACACGACTAGTGAAGATGGAAACAAGACTAGTGTAGACGTATATTTTTCACATGATTCATTTTTCACATATATATTCGATTTTTTAAGTAGCCAGTTATATATATTTTTCACATGATTCATTTTTTAGCACACATGTCCAAATAGCTAGGCAAAAACGAAAATAAGAGTAGTGAAGACTGTGGACGTACTCCTCCTGAATCTGCAGCCATCCGTGGAAAGAAACACTTGAAACCCTCTCTCTCCGTGCTTTTCTTTCCTTTTGAACCCCTCCCCTTTCCTCCCAACTACTATATATATCAAGCGAATACCGTCGCGTTCCATTTCACAGATCTAAAATCGCTCCCAGCGGAACGACGTCCTTCCAGGTAGCACAGATGTCAATCGCTCGTTTTATACATGCCAACGATCCTAGCTTCCTAGATCTCGTAGCGCTCATATACGTTTTATACATGCCAACGAGCCTAGCTTCCTAGATCTCGTAGCGCTCATATAGTTTTGCTTGTGTCTGATGCGTATAGAAACAGAGAGCAACGTCGTCGTCAATGGGAATGCTGTTCGGCCAGCAGGCGGGGCGGCGCACCCCGGTGTGGCTGGGGCCGCTGCTCGGCGCGGAGTTCTTCAAGCGGTGCGCCGATCACCCCTATCTGGTCAAGAACGAGTGCAACCATTACTGCCTCGACTGTGCGGGCGAGGACGACGCCGTCTGCTGCACCCTGTGCGTCTCCGGCCACCGCAACCACCACGTCGTCCAGGTACGTAATTAACGCGTATAAGCTAGAGGATACTCACGTCTCAGGCAATCGCTAACAACGGCGGCGGCGGCGGCCGCGCTGTGGATGGATGCAATTGCAGATACGGAAGTCGTCGTACCGCGAAGTGATCCGGGTGGCGGAGCTGAAGGCGGTGGCTGACATCTCCCTGGTGCAGACGTACGTCATCAACTACGACAGGGTGGTGTTTCTGAACCGGCGGCCGCAGGCGCCGCAGCATGGCGTCAAGTGCGTCGGCCCTGCCGGGGCGTGCCGGGAGTGCGGCCGGGGACTCGTGGACGCCAACTTCCGTTTCTGCTCACTGAGCTGCAAGGTACATGCATGCACGCGTCCTCTCATAATTGCCTTCCATGTTTGTATGTTCGCTGTGAGGGCACCACGTGGCTAAATACTGGAGTATCAATTAATTGAAATCGATCTTTGAATTGGACGGACAAGATCCGACGTTAGAAGGCGTAGTATAACTTTTTATGAAACGTTCGCCTATCATTTTTGGAAAGAGAATACTAGTGGATACGGCCAGGATGCGGATCTGATTGACGGCTTTGACGTACGCCGCCCAGCTCACGCTGGGCTCGCACGCTGCAGCCTCCAGGCTCCCACGTTACCACGTATTAGCTCGCACGCGATCTAGCCTGCGATCCGATCTGGTCCCGAGCACGACGGCCATGGCGCATGACCCATATCTCGATCAACATGCCGGAGAGAGGCCAACGTCACCATGACACCATGTCAGCGCCGGCGCCGACCGCCACCGCCACGTCGTTCCACAGCCGCAGCACAGTGTCCGCCTCGGCGGCGTCATACCCTGTACATCCCTAGCTTCACGTCCACCGCGCGGCTAATGGTCTCATTAGGCCAGTGCTCCGGCACCCAGTCCGCGAGCACCAAGAGGTCAACCTGGCCAAAGACTTCCTCCTCCATGGGCCAACCTCCAGGAGGAATGGCGCCGACAGAGGTCAGGTCGGAGAGGGCCGTCACGTGGCAGGAGTGCATCAACTCTAGCGCTAGGTCCATGGTGCTAACCATGGGCGTGCTTTGTGGATCAGCGCCATGGTCGTAAAATCTCGCGAGGCCAAGTCGCCAAGTCATTAGCATTGAAACATCACTTGTCTTGTCAAGCCTCCTCATCATGGATGTGAGTGATGAGGTGCATCGGTGTAGATGTTTGTTGGTTTCAATGGATAATGTTTGAAAAGAAAAAGTAAAATGCGAAACGAATTGTGATACCACGAGTAATATATCAGTACCAAATTAAATTTTAAATGGATAATGTTTCAATGGATATCTGTTTTTCTTCATATTTCCGCGGATGCAGAGCCATATATCAGTACCAAATTAAATTTTAAAAGTCTCAACTTATTTTTTTCCGTGATATATATCCATAAAAAATTAATTCCTGGTGGGTTACGATGGTTGCTGCGGTACCCAAGGACATCAAGCCTCGGCGAAGCGGTACAACGCTATATATGATCTGAAATATTTGAAACGAGCGTAACCGGTGCATTTTCAACTGCACCAAGCTAATCCACCTTGAGGTGCCCGCCCTGGCATTCGAGGATATCAAGCAGTGGCAGCTGACATGGCCGGGCTCATGCCACGGTGGGGGTTAGCTAGTTTTCTGCGACATTTTTGCTTACAGTCGGGATTGCCAGCGTGTTCTCTTAAAAAATTCGTCAACTTTGTACATATTACTTCATTCTTTTCTATGTGAAAAGGCAGTGCTTCTATCGGTTCCTCCACAAAAAAGAAGAAGAAAACAATTTCTTTCATACTTTTCTTTTATAAAAATAACAATTGTTCAAGTATGGATAGACATCCACCCAAGTGATAAAACCCATTATATTCCTGGAGTAGTTTAGTTTTGTCTTATTTGCTTTAAACTGCTAGAAACCCATGTATCGCTTGTTATGACACCAGGTATATCCACAGAAAAAAACACCTTTTTCATTACTTATATTTATTAATATGCATATTCAGTATCGCGGGTGGACATTCTCCAATGTGATAAAATGCAGTATATTCTTGGAGTAGTTTATGTTATGTCAAATTTGCATGCACTAGCTAGCTAGTCTATATACTTTACTGATGCAAATTTATGTTTTCTTAATGTCAGCTTGATGGAATGGTGTCAAATCCCAATTTGACATTCATGATTGATCCGAGGCGCAACCGGGGAAATTCAGGCTCAAACACAGAAGATGAAGGCGAGGCCGATGATCTGCAGGGGCCTAGCGACCCTCCGTCGGGATGGATCAGCTACCGCCGCCGGCCCCGGAAGGGTGTCCCTGAAGTGGCACCCTTCTATTGTTCTTGGTTGTTTTTGGTCAGTTGTCACCAATTTTGACAATGTTTTCATTTCTGCGTCATTTCAAGAACAACAACCTTTTTCATTAGAGAAGTGTTGATCTTTTCCCTCTCATGGTCTAGAGATGGGAAAAGACTGATATTTCCATTGGTTCAATAATGGTGAGGTAGCTGCCTCAAAGATACATTATGCAAATTGTAATGCCAGTGTCTCGTACTTATTTGTAGTATGGCTCTATTGCCATTGTCTTGGTATTTTTATTTTATAATGGATCCAATGATATCGTGTTGATATTTTATTTAAGATAAAAATTATTTTGCACTTAAACTGTTGTTTTAGTTTCTTGTTCAAAGAAAAATTGAGCTTAGTTTACCGAGTCAGAATTGTCCTGCAGTGCAGCTCTCCTCCCCACGTCCGCCATCCAATTTGTTTGAATAAATGCTTTAAAAATGCAACAAATATATTAAATTAACGCATATTGTTGTGGTCTAAACTTAACGAACGTTTTTTAGAAATATGATCATTTACAATGGTGCAAAAAGGTAACGTATTTTCTTTTGCTTTCGCACAGATTACAAATAGTTATATTTTGTTACCAAAATCTACAGTGAAATACTTGATGCTTTAACTTACACGTAGGATTTCCCTAAAAAAACTTAGACGTAGGATTTAGTTTTGGACTTCTGTAAATATTCTTGCAAACTCCTCTCTCCTGGAAACCACCAGTGGGGCTAAAGTGCTCGAAAATGTGATAGTTGATATGACAAAGTGAGCCAAAAAGGGGAGATATTGACCCAAAATAATATTTTAGGAGGAGCGATTTTTTTTTTACTTTGTTGTGATGTGACTCTAACTCTAGTAGTTGGTAAACTCATTTAATTATCTGTAACAATACAAATTCACAATCTTTAGTTTTTTTTTTGAAAAAAGAGATATCTCACGATTCTTTAGTTAAGGAAGGACATTCCGAAATAGGTCTATTCTTCCAGCACTGCTAGCTTTCGGTTGGTTATATGATGTTTTGTTTCATATAAGTTGCATCGACAAAGGTTCGTCTGTTCAGACATGGTTTTGCCCGTGGGTTTTTAATTCGGTTTGTATATGGAAATTGAGTGATACTTAATCTACCGGATGCACACAAAAAGTATTCTACAATATCCTAACATAACACTTTTATTACTTATATAAAGGATGTTGGAGTACCCATCTCCTGGGGCATCACCATGTGAGACGTGAGAGTGACTCCACGTTGTTCGTTTCACACGCACCTCCCGCTGATGCCCCCCGGGCGCACTCCATGTCGTCCAATCTTTGAAGCCGCCTCACACCCAACCGATTTTCCTCAAGCTCCATGATACATGGGCCGCGGGCGCGCTTGGGCCAGTTTTATGTGGTGCTTTTCATCGCCCCTACGTGCACCTCTCATCCGCGGCGCGTGCCGCGTGAGCTCGGGTCATCCGTCGGCACCACTCGTGTCGTGCCGGGCTAGTTCGTCCAAACGAGACAGGTGCACACGTGCGTCCGACTCGGAGTTTTAAATGCTCGGACTTGTCATGTGAGGGGCTTGGTTGGCCGCCTTTGTTTGCGTAAACCCGGATCGCCTTGCTACATGCTTGAGCTCTATTTGGCACTTTCACCCATGTTAGGCTTGCCTGGACCCTTTTCTTCTCGGGGCCTGGTCAGCAGGCACATATGGGGCGCTTTGCTGGGTAAACTATCTGTATGTTGCAAGTTGCTAACTGTTTAATGAAATGTAGCCTGTTGGTCCAACCGACTATTGCACGTTGTCTGTGATGGCTGGCTGGTGGAGTCTGCCTGTGTTGGGGTGGTCGGTTATGATGGTTGAGGTAGTTTGCCGTCGGTGTGTGGTCGCTATTCGGTTTGCCAGCTAGATTCATTCGTCCATGTATCCCTTTTTTCTGGCGTTCATGTATTCTTCATCGTCTTATTGAACACGCTGACATGTTTTTTAGCCGGATATGTGTCTGTGTGCCAGGCGACGGTTCTTATGGTTGAGGTCATTCTTCATGGCAGTGTGGTCGGGTGGTTGGTTCAGATGGTGCTGGTTTGGACGGGTAGCTTTTATTTTGGCTACCTCTTGCTTCGTGCCCGGTGGGCTGGTGTGGGATAGGACATCTAACGATCCTCCTCTTTTCCCGTGCTCACCTTGCCTTCTCTGTACGTGGCGGGCTAGCGTGCGATGGGACATGCAACGTTAGTTGCCAATGCCAATTTACTCTTTCCCCTTCACCTAGGTGTTGCTAGCATGGGCGTGCCCATACATTGCAGGTGTTGGCGTTTGATATGCTAGTAAAAGTGTGTTGCCTACTCGGTCATTTATCACCCATTTGCTCCACGGCTAGCCAATGTTATCCTTGTGGTCCCGCATGCCAGTGTGTGCATAAGATTTATTTCGAGTTGGTGCATTTGATGTCGCTTGCTTCCTCGTGTCCTTTTCGTACCACCCTCGCCTTCCCCTTCACTGAAAGTGCTAGTTATCGCCTATTCACCCCCTCTAGTCAACAACTAGCACTTTCAATTGGTATCAGAGCAAGGTTCTCCCTTGTTCTGTGTGATTCGGTTTAACCACCTGGAATTTTAGCTATGTCGATTGCAGGGATGATCAAAGTCTCCATTGCGTGCCCTGTCTTCGATGACACTGATTACCCCTACTGGAAGAATAAGATGCGCATGCATCTTGATGCCATTGACATCAACCTCTTGTATGTCATCAAGACTGACATTCCCAAAGTCGGTGAAGGGGTCACTGCTGCTGATGTCAAGAGGTTCACGCAAATGGACTCAACCGCCAAGAACATCATCTGCGGTCATCTGGGCAAAGGGAAGTATGGCCATGTGAGCGCTCTGGAAACTGTGAAGCTAGTCTGGGACTGGTTGTCCAAGGTTAACGAGGGCGTCTCAATACAGGGAGACTCAAGAATAGATGCGCTTTGCAATCTCTTCAATCGATTCAAGAGGAATGACAATGAGAATGTCCAGCTCACGTTCGACCGCCTCACTGATATCACAAATGAGCTTCACGCACTTGGCGCCACTAAGATCACCAACCATGAAATAGTGAAGAAACTGTTGGGGAACGTAGTATTTCAAAAAAATCATATGATCGCACAAGATCTATCTAGGAGAATCATAGCAATGAGCGGGGAGAGTATGTCCATGTACTCTCATAGACCGAATGCGGAAGCGTTTATTAACACGGTTGATGTAGTCGAACGCCTTTGCGATCCAATCGATCCAAGTACCGAACGTACGACACCTCCGCGTTCAGCACATGTTCAGCTCGATGACGTCCCTCAATCTCTTGATCCAGTTGAGGACGAGGGAGAGTACCGTCAGCACGACGGTGTGGCGACGGTGATGATGAAGTTACCGACGCAGGGCTTCGCCTAAGCACTACGATGATATGACCGAGATGTGTAACTGTGGAGGGGGCACCGCACATGGCTAAGAGAACACTTGGTGTGCCTTTGGGGTGCCCCCCTCCCACGTATATAAAGGGGGAGGAGAGGTGACTAGCCCAAGGGGGGGCGCGCCAGGTGTGGGGAGTCCTACTAGGACTCCCTAGTCCAAGTAGGATTCCCCTCTCCTTTTTTCCTTTTTCAGAATAGCAAGGAGGGAAAGAGAGGAGGAATAGGAGAGGGAAAGGGGGGCGCTGCCCCCACCCCTTGTCCAATTCGGATTGGCAAGGGGGGGCACCTCCCTGGCCGGCCCTCTCTCCTCCACTAAGGCCCATGTGTGGCCCATTAACTTCCGGGGGGGGGGGGTCCGGTAACCCCCGATTCTAAGAAACTTATCTGATACTTCCCGAAACCATTCCGGTGTCCGAATATAACCTTCCAATATATGAATCTTCATCTCTCGACCATTTCAAGACGCCTCGTCATGTCCGTGATCTCATTCGGGACTCCGAACAAACTTCGGTCATCAAATCACATAACTCATAATACAAATTTTCATCGAATGTTAAGCGTGCGGACCCTACGGGTTCGAGAACTATGTAGACATGACCGAGACACATCTCCGGTCAATAACCAATAGTGGAACCTGGATGCTCATATTGGCTCTTACATATTCTACGAAGATTGAGGGAGTCCTGGATTAGGGGGTCTCCGGACAGCCGGATTATATCCTTTGGCCGGACTGCTGGACTATGAAGATACAAGATTGAAGACTTCGTCTCGTGTCCGGATGGGATTCTACTTGGCGTGGAAGGCAAGCTAGGAAATACGGATATGTATATTTCCTCCTTTGTAACCGACCTTGTGTAACCCTAGCCCCCTTCGGTGTCTATATAAAACGGAGGGTTTTAGTCCGTAGGACAACATACAATCATACCATAGGCTAGCTTCTAGGGTTTAGCCTCTCTGATCTCGTGGTAGATCTACTCTTTTACTACCCATATCATCAATATTAATCAAGCAGGACGTAGGGTTTTACCTCCATCAAGAGGGTCCGAATCTGGGTAAATCATCGTGTTCCCTGCCTCCTGTTACCATCCGCCTTAGACGCACAGTTCGGGACCACCTACCCGAGATCCGCCGGTTTTGACACCGACATTGGTGCTTTCATTGAGAGTTCCTCTGTGCCGTTGCCAGAAGGAAGGATGCCTCGTCTCGTCTTTAAAGACGGTACTACTATCGGGGGAGCTTTGGCTGTCGGCCAAACTCTCCGGCTAGGCGGTTTCATCATGATCGCCTGTTCGGCCGCCGCCCCGACGATGACTTCTCGGGTCATCGAAAACAACCTCCATGTCAAATCGGCAATCGCCGAACAAATGGATCCAACGGAGCTCGCCTCCTTAAACGAGCTCTTAGATCGCATCGCCGCCTTGGGAGTCGCTATGGACTATGATTGGATTGGGCTTAAACCCGATCAAAGGGAGATTAACTCTCCACCGATCACCCATCATATTGCAGTGGTGGAGGAACAATGTGGTGACCTTTCCTCCATCTTGAGGACCAACTATGTCCGGATTCCCGAGCTCTCTGAGCTGGACGCCCGTTCGCGGGAGGACAACATCCAATCCCTGAAATTAGTGTTAGGCAGCGGGCTAGGATTATCGGGTCACACCCCGGAACCGGAACTTCCAAAATTGGAAATTCCTCGGCCCCTGGATCCCAGATCAGGTGAGGGTTCGGATTCAATTCCACCCACCCACCCAAACATAAGCGATCTTTCCCACATCAGGCAAGAGCCCCAGGAAACGGTACATCACCATTGGGCCAGATTCCTCCTTGCGACGAACAAGGTTAAGGACTGTCCTGAGGAAGACGCAATCCTATTTTTCTGCAATAATTGCACGGACAAGGGAATCCTTAACGCCATAAATCGCCGTGAGATAACACGCTTCGCTGACTTGGCGTTCATAGTATGAAAGTACTGTGCGATGGAAAGTGCCTGGAAAACCGAAATAAACTTCTGGGATAATCCGGCCCTGAATACAAACCCAGTCCGAAACAAAATGGTGTATTATCACAATACACCCAGGTCAACTACCAAAAAGCAAAAACCCTCTACAGGGTATGGAACCATACTGGAGGGATGGCTCAACGGACCCTGCAAAATTCATAGTACAGCGGATACAATACCAACGCACAGCCTTAGAGCATGTTGGTTACTCCGACAGGTGGCCAAATGTGGTGAGGATCTACTTGTCCCAAATACCACAGAGCACCATCCCGTGGATAACAATACGGTGCTAACGGTCTTTGAGACCTTTGCATCAAATAATAGACGCAAGCGAACACTCCGCAGCATGGCCGAAATCTGCCATGTAGCAGCAATAAATCCATGGAGTGACACGGCTATTACCTTCAATGGCAGTGACGAACCTAAATTCCGAACAGCCCGAGCACCAGCCGCATTGGTCCTCAGTCCAATCATGGACGGCTTTCGACTCACCAAAGTACTCATGGACGGCGACAACGGATTAAACCTCATCTATGAGGAAACTCTTCAAAATATGGAAATAGACTGGAACCGCATTGAGCAAAGTAGCACAACCTTTAGAGGAATCATCCCCAGTCGAGAAGCATGCTGTGCTGGGAACATCACACTAGATGTGGTATTCAGCACGCCGGATAATTACAGGTCCGAAGAAATTACATTCCAAGTGGCCCCGTTCAGCAGTGGTTATCACGCTCTTTTAGGACGGGAGGCATTCACAATCTTCCAAGTCGTACCCCATTACGGGTACATGAAGCTCAAAATGCCCGGGCCCAACGAAATCATCACTCTCACCAGCGATCCGGACACAACACTCCGCGCCGAAAACAAAACAGCCGCATTGGCCCTCGAGGCATTATTCAAGCCCTCTCGGCCAAGGAATTAACCATGCTACGCTCCACAGTGAACAGGGACGACGTGATACTCGACAAAGGATCCAAGTCCACCTCTTTTAAACCAGCGGTTGAAATAGTCAAATTCCAAGTCCACCCAACGGACCCTACAAAAACAGCCTCCATCGGGGCACAGCTATGCCCCGCTGTGGACACCGCACTATGAGAGTTCCTGCACGAGAACTGGACATATTCGCCTGGCATCCCTCAGACATGCCAGGAATCCCACGCAGGCTGGCCGAGCATAGCCTCAATATACTAAAGGGATTCAAGCCGGTCAAGCAAGCTCTTCGGCGTTTCTCCGAACCTAAGAGACATGCCATGTGAGAGGAACTAGCCAAGTTATTGGAGGCCGGATTCATCAAAGAAATAAAACACCCGGACTGGCTAGCAAACCTGGTGATGGTACCAAAGAAGGACAAATCCTGGCTCCTTTGTGTCGATTTCAAAGACCTCAATAAAGCTTGCCCAAAGGATCCCTTCCCCCTCCCATGCATCGATCAAATCATTGATGCTACCGCAGGACACAAGTCATTGTGTTTCCTCGATGCATACTCCGATAACCACCAAATCAAGATGGCGGAGTCCGACCAAGCCGCAACGGCATTCATCACACCATACGGTCCCTTCTGTTTTAACACAATGCCTTTTGGGCTCAAGAATGCCGGTGCAACATATCAGCGCATGATTCAGGCATGTCTGGAGAAACAAATCGGCAAAACAGTAGAGGCATACGTAGACGATGTGGTTGTTAAAACCAAACACGTCGACTCTTTGATAGACGACCTGAGGCTCACGTTCGACAACCTCCGAACATACGACATCAAGCTCAATCCAGAAACAAGTGTTTTCGGCGTACCAGCCGGAAAGCTCCTAGGTTTCATTGTCTCCAGTAGAGGTATCGAAGCTAATCCGGCCAAAATCCGAGCTTTGTCACAGTTGGCTACACCAACAGACCTCAAACAAATCCAGAAGTTAATTGGATGCATGGCGGATCTAAGCCGCTTTATCTCCCGCTTAGGAGAAAAATCTTTACCCCTTTATCGCCTTCTTCGACGCACCGAACACTTCGAGTGGACGGACGCTGCCACAACCGGATTGGAAGAAATAAAGGCCATTTTGGCAAACAACCCAATCCTGGCCGCGCCAAACATTGGCGAACCAATGCTCTTGTACATTGCGGCAACTCATCAAGTTGTAAGCGCAGTGCTCGTCATCGAACGAGAAGCTGCTGGACATAAATTCCCTATTCAAAAGCCGTTATACTATGTATCCACTGTCCTCACTCCGTGCAAATCATGGTACCCACATTATCAAAAGATAGCCTATGCGGTATTCATGGCGTCCCGGAAGCTACAACACTACTTTCAAGAGTGTTCGATTACGGTAGCCTCGGAAGTGCCACTTAATGATATTATAAACAACCGCAACGCTACGGGCCGGATTGCCAAATGGGCCATTGAGCTCCTCCCGTTCGACAAAACATACAAACCCCGACGAGCCATCAAATCGCAAGTATTGGCCGACTTCGTCGCCGAATGTACGGAGGCTGAACTACCTATAGAGTACGGCGCATACTCCAACTTGATCATGCACTTCGACGGTTCCAAAATGCTGGCCGGACTAGGGGCTGGCGTCATCCTAACATCCCCAACCGGGGATACCGTTCAGTGCGTACTGCAAATATTGTATACAGACTCCAACAACATAACCGAATACGAAGCTTTGTTGCATGGTCTTCGGATGGCAGTCTCCATGGGCATTCAACGCCTGGAGGTGCGTGGGGACTCAAACCTCGCAATATCCCAAATAAATGGAGAATTTGACGCCAAGGATCCGAAAATGGCGGCCTATCGAAATTCCGTCCTAAAAATGTCAGCTCGGTTCGAGGGGCTCGAGTTTCACCATGTGGCTCGGGAAAACAATCAGGCGGCGGATGTTCTCGCCCGCATCGGCGCAAAACGCGATACTGTCCCCCCCAACATATTTCTGGAAAGGTTGTTCAAGTCATCCGTAGTATGGGAAGGAGACACCGGTAACAATAGTCCGGACCCGGCCAAAATGCCCGATACCGATTACTCTGACACAATCGGAGGCTCTGCCACCAAAATAACACCTTCAGCCCACGTAATAATGGCCATTATTGCCCCGTGGATAGAGCCATTCCTGGCCTACCTAACTAGACAGGAACTTTCGGAGGACCAAAATGAGGCACGCTGCATAAGTGCGGCAATCCAAGGCCTACAGGGTCCACGAGGGAGAATTATACAAAAAAAAGAACTACCGGAGTCCTTGAAAGGTGCATCTCCGAAGAGGAAGGGCGGAATCTTTTGGAAGAAATTCACGCGGACTCGGCGGTCATCATGCCGCAGCCCGGGCCCTTGTAAGCAAGGCCTTCCGCACAGGATTCTATTCGCCAACAGCCCGGGCAGACGCACAGGACTTGGTCCAACGTTGCACCGGTTGCCAGCTCTTTGCAAATCAAAGCCACATGCCACCCACCGCCCTCCAAACAATCCCCATTACATGCCCCTTTGCGGTCTGGGGGCTTGACATGGTTGGACCCGTTAAAGGGGGAACCCACAAGAAAAAATACTTATTGGTCATGTTGGATAAATTCACCAAACGGATAGAGGCCAAACCTGTTAAAAGAGCCGAATCCGGACCGGTGATAGACTTCATATCCGGGGTTGTACACCGTTATGGCGTCCCCCACAGCATCATCACTAACAATGGCACGAACTTCACGACTGACGAGGTAAAACTCTGGTGTAACAAAATGGGCATCAAGCTCGATTATGCTTCAGTCTATCACCCACAAACCAACGGTGAAGTCGAGCAAGCAAACGGTCTTATAATGAGCGGCATTAAACCCAGATTAGTGCGTTCCTTAATCGAGTCTGACACACACTGGGTAGAGGAGCTCGACTCCGTACTCTGGGGCTGCGGACCACGCTGAATCGTAGTACCGGATATACACCGTTCTTTATGGTGTACGGCGCAGAGGCAGTCTTGCCCTGTCACATAATTCATGACTCACCTCGAGTGTGCATGTACGAAGAAAGAGAAGCTGAGCTCGATCGGCAGGACAGTTTGGACACCTTGGAGGAGGAGCACAACGTAGCCAAAGCTCGTTCCGCATTTTATCAGCAATAGGATCGCAGATACCAAAGCAGAGAAGTATGAGCCAAAACTTATAACATTGGCGAACTAGTTCTACGCCTGCCGGATAAGAAAAAGAACAAGCTCGAGCCCAAATGGGAAGGTCCCTTCATTATTGACCAAGTTCTGACCGGTGGAGCGTACCGACTGCGGGATGCATCGACTAGTCGACTCGAGCCAAACCCATGGAACGCGGCCAGGCTCCAAAGATTCTACACCTAGCACCGGACTCTATGTTAGTCCCCTCCCTTTGTCCATTTTCTGCATATACATCATCAGTCTTGTTTCCCTTTCTTTCTTTCTCTTTTTATTTCTCTAGGCCTTCAAGAGTCACCTTGTCCCTCGCTTTTACATTACAAATGCGCTAGCCGCACTCTTCATACCTGGGGGCTTCTTTCACAGAAGCTTAAATTATTTATCTGGGCCTCATGCCCAACACATGTGTTATCCTTCCGCATGTACCTTTTTTCACCATTATATGCATCGATATGACTTAAGTGTTGGCCAAGCTGGGTTGCCTAGCTCTTGTATTTATGCCCTATGTTCCCGTTAATTCGGCTAGGGCATAAGGGGAGTACCTCTGCGATTGTTACTGCCGGGTCAGCCAGATGTGTACCTTAGACTGGGTGAAGCCGAAACCTAGCGTTCTTAAGGGAATATTCGGTCGGTGAACAAAAGATGATTTTTATTTACTGTCCATATCTGCCCCAGATGCTTTTTCTGCGTTTCTTATCACAGTCCGGACATGCACTTTAGGGCATGCTTAGCCAGGGAAAGGAACCCTTAACGGAACTATTCTCCCTGGAAGATGTTTCTTACTACCCATGTAATATAACATAACTAGTTGGGCACTTGTCTGATAAAGCACTAATGACCCCTACGCCTGGTCTCCATGCATACCCCGGTTTTATATAACTGAGCGGGTATTCGGATTCACTTCGGACTATTGGGCCCAGAGGTTGAAGCGAAAAGGTCCGCAAAGACAAATGATCTACAATCCGGCTAGAAGGCATTATACATGTCATTTTAATTACATGGTCATGCGGACTGACTAAATTCCTCCTCTATACCATCCAATAGGCGGTCCAACTTACAATCCTGTTGAGAATACTTTGCGGCTAATTGTACTTGCCCATAAACTAAGCTAAGGGGGATCTCTTTTCCGTCGGGCCCCACAGGTCCGACCTCGGCCATGTGATTTGGGTCTGCCTTGGTATACCGTGTCTTCACCATGGCCCAGGCTTCTCTGGCACCCTGTCGGCAGGCTGATATCTTCCATAGACGAAAGCGCCGCCATGCTCCCTTCAGCTTCTCCGCAAGCTCTGCAACGCCTTCTGGCAGGGAAACGGATGGCCACAAGGCCTGGGCAGCACTCTGCATCACCTGCCGAACTTGTTTGTGCAGATGTGACAGCTCGGACAGAAGATCACCCGCAGACCCGGGCATTTCCTCCGCGGGATGACCCGTCAGCATACCTATAGACATAACGCTGTTAGATAACTTCTTCGCCGAACACTTTTAAAAAGGATTCGTTCAAACACTTACTGAAAACACAACGTCGAAGCTGCTTATTCTCCTTCTCGAAGTCCACAAGCTGGCCCCGAACGTCTTTTAGTTCCATGTTTAGCTTAATGTTGGCGTCTTGGAGATTGTTTTTCTCCAGCATAACCTTAGGCAGCACGCGTTTGCCAGCCTCTAGCTGTCGCATAATATGCTGGTCCCCCGGACTTTCTCCGGAGTCATCTGCAAAATCAATTGTTAGATCTGCAGACACGCCGCAAACTATATGGTAACCACCATTCTTTAAAGTAAATGTTACCAGTGGGAGGCTTTTTACGATTGTGCAATGCGGCAAGAGCGGCCCCCAGTTGGGTCTTGCATTCCTCCAGCTCCTGGGACAGCCTAGTATTCTTCACGGTAAGAACCTGCACATTAAAGATGATCCTTAAATTAGTTCTGCTAACTATTTCAAGTCTCAAGGGCTACTGATACATATAAATCGTCAGATTTACTCACTCGTACATCCTTTACATACAGATCCGTGGCTCTGGCTAAACCATCTTGAGCAGCATGGAGGTACGCCTCTCCAGAATTGAAGGCATCGAACGCCTCTGGTGAGAATCAAGCGTTGCAGAGTACGGCCCGGCGGCGCGTATGATTCATGGCGCTTTCCACTTCTGAGTTTGTAGCGGATAATCTATCCGCATCCTCTGTAGGGGGATTATCCAGCGCTTGCCCCATATCGCCTTCCGCCTCCATGTCCGGTCCTGGTGCCCGACTGGTGGAAGCTTGATTGACAGCATCGCCGGACATATTCTGGCGTGCGTTCTTTCTATTAAAGAAACACGGGCGTCATTACATTTTGAGAAAGACGACAACCACGGAGCGGGGTTTTTCCTATACCTTTGCGCCGGCGTCTCCGTCCTGACCGCCTTCCTTTTCGGCCTACCCAGCCTCGTCACCTCTTGTTGGCGAGCCGCTGCGGGTTCGGCAGGGCGTCCCGAATGCCTTCCCTGTAAAAGATGCCATGTGTATATGGTGGGTAAAGTGACTAAAAGGGGATCCTCGTTTTGGAGTTGGGACTTTTTGATTTTTCTTACCTACGATGCAGGGAGCAGTCCGGGATAGTCGGCCGTAATGGCCACCAGGGCGTCGTCGCAGCTTAACTGATAGAACTGTTGATCTATCAGTTCCACGAAGATAACCGGATCTTCTTCAAGTCCGGAGTCGAGGGCCCGGTCAGGGTCCTCTGGTTGTGGAGAAGGGTTGCTGACCTCCTTTATGGGTTTTCACAGTTCCTGCCGCAAAGTGGCAAGGTGAATACTTACGACTAAGAATGCGGGAAAAATGGGAGCAGGGAGATATAACTTACCCAGCTTGGAGGATTGTACACGGAGAATCCATCCCGTGGCTTAATGCGGGTGAACTCCACTTCCTCACCCTTGAACAGTTCGCAAAGAATCTTCGCTAGAGCGGAAGCATTGTCCGGACCCTTACGCCTGCAGCAGGTGGCGTCATCCGCCCCGTTATAACACCACAAAGGGTGCCCACGATATTGAAGTGGCTGCACTCCCCGCATTATGCAAATCGACATAACTTCAATTATTGTCAATCCTGATCGAGCCAGTGCTTTGATCCGGTTCATCAGATAGAGGACTTCTCCGTTGTCTTCCGCCTGGGGGCTCCGTGGGCGCCAACTTCGGCGCTTCTTCAGAGGAGCATTGTTGAACTCAGGTAGACCCCGCCGAACAGGGTCCGGAAGGGGGACGTCCTCCATATAAAACCGTTGTGAAGGCCAGTCTTCAGACGGCTTCTTCGGGGTACCGGACAGATATCCGGTATCAGCGATGCGCCATATTTCGGCTCCCCCTCTTGATAAAGTGATTCCCTCTGTGTGCGAGGGACAAGGCAGAATAGCCTTTTCCACAGCTCGAAGTGAGCCTCGCAGCCCAGGAACAACTCGCAGAGAGCAACATAGCCGACGATATGTAGAATGGAGGCAGGGGTGAGATTGTGTAATTGGAGGCCGTAGAACTCCAGGAGCCCACGGAGGAACGGATGAATTGGAAATCCGAGCCCCCTTAGTAAATAAGGAACAAGGCAGACCCGTTCCCCCATGGAGGGACAAGGAAGGCTCTCCGCTTGCGCCCCGCCATTGTAGGTGGTGAGCCCGGCTCGAACGGGCACCATATACGCGGGAGGGAGAAATCCCTTAGTCTGCAGCTGGACTAATTGACTGTGTGGGACTGAACACCTCTCTCAATCACCGGGCTTAGGGCTACGGGGGCGGGAGGAGGAGCTGTGGAGGTCGGCTATGCTGGAATGGATCTTTCCGAAGCACGCTCTGATGAATTCTCGCTGGGGGAGGATGATATAGATCGGATCTAAGAATCCCCGTCCCTTTAATAGACAATTTATTTATCTGGCTAGGGGGGAAAATGTAAAAACGCCCTGGCGCCTCGTATTCATTCGACGCATGGGAGATAGTCCTTATTGGGCACAGAAGCCAAGAGGTTCAACATTTATGGAGCCGGACACTGCTTACGAACACTTGAAAGTTGGAGAAGAACCCGCCTTGCAATGCCGAAGACAACACTGCGCGCCGGACTCATCGTCATTGAAGCCTGGTTCGGGGGCTACTGAGGGAGTCCTGGATTAGGGGGTCTCCGGACAGCCGGATTATATCCTTTGGCCGAACTGCTGGACTATGAAGATACAAGATTGAAGACTTCGTCTCGTGTCCGGATGGGACTCTACTTGGCATGGAAGGCAAGCTAGGCAATACGGATATGTATATTTCCTCCTTTGTAACCGACCTTGTGTAACCCTAGCCCCCTTCGGTGTCTATATAAACCGGAGGGTTTTAGTCCGTAGGACAACATACAATCATACCATAGGCTAGCTTCTAGGGTTTAGCCTCTCTGATCTCATGGTAGATCTACTCTTGTACTACCCATATCATCAATATTAATCAAGCAGGACGTAGGGTTTTACCTCCATCAAGAGGGCCCGAACCTGGGTAAAACATCGTGTTCCCTGCCTCCTGTTACCATCTGCATTAGACACACAGTTCGGGACCCCCTACCCGAGATCCGCCGGTTTTGACACCAACAAAGATCTTTATCGGTCAAACCGCATAACAACATACGTTGTTCCCTTTGTCATCGGCATGTTACTTGCCCGAGATTCGATGGTCGATATCATCATACCTAATTCAATGTCGTTACCAGCAAGTCTCTTTACTCACTCCGTAATGCATCATCCCATGACTAACTCATTAGACACATTGCTTGCAAGGCTCATAGTGATGTGCATTACCGAGAGAGCCCAGAGATACCTCTCTGACACACGGAGTGACAAATCCTAATCTCGATCTATGCCAAGTCAACAAACACCACCGGAGACAATTGTAGAACATCTTTATAATCACCTAGTTATGTTGTGACATTTGATAGCAGACAAGGTGTTCCTCCGGTATTCGGGAGTTGCATAATCTCATAGTCAGAGGAACATGTATAAGTCATGATGAAAGCAATAGCAATAAAACTAAATGATCATTATGCTAAGCTAACGGATGGGTCTTGTCCATCACATTATTCTCTAATGATGTGATCCCGTTTATCAAATGACAACACATGTCTATGGTAAGGAAACTTAACCTTCTTTGATTAACGAGCTAGTCTAGTAGAGGCATACTAGGGACACTCTGTTTGTCTATGTATTCACACATGTACTAAGTTTCCGTTTAATACAATTCTAGCATGAATAATAAACATTTATCATGATATAACACTACCGTAGGATGCTGCTAATGCGACACTACGATCAGAGACCCTTCGAAGAAACTGTGTGCGATACCATAATCGCAAACGGTGGTGTAAAAAACCGTCAAAAAAGGTACAAAACGTTTGCGATGGAGGATGCATTAAACATGGTTCATCTTTTAGTTGCGTGTGTGATTCAGGGCATACAGTTCAGTTCAATTAACCGTTTTCGATGAGGAACAAAAGAAACAGGCAGCCAGATGAAGGCGTATGCGATGTACAGCATACGGTTCACTCCGATGAACTGTTTGTGATTAGGCAACACAAAAGAAACGGGCAGCCGGATGAAGGTGTTGCAATATACAACATACGGTTCACTCGGATGAACTGTTTGTGATTAGGCAACACAAAAGAAACGGTCAGCCAGATCAAGGTGTGTGTGATTAAGGGCATACACTTCAGAAATATTATCTGTTTGTGATTCGGCAACAAAACAGAAACGAGTAAGCCTGATCAAAGTGTCTTTGATTGATGACATACACTTCACATGGATGAACTGTTTGCAATTAGCCACAACAAACTGAAATAGTTAGATAGATCAATGTATGTGTGCTAGACGGGCACACCCATTCTGATTAAAAGAAGCATGCGCGATGGTACAAACGAGCGCGCACGGTTATTGGAACAAGACGTGTGCTGATATTGCCTATTGCCGTGCACCCTATGGTGCAAACGCCATGTATGCGGCCGAGAAGGCATACGTGCCCACGTTACACCTTCCGATAATAGTGACACACTTATAACTGTCACTAAATTTTGAGCACGCGTCCCGTCACAATTTTTTTAGAAGAACAGGGAGGCCGCGTCCCGTCACATTCTGAATTGCAAACCTTTTCACACTGATCAAAACCTAAATGGTTTTCCACTTAGGAGCGTATTACTACGCGATTATAAATACTACTACTCCAAGATGATTGCACATTCATCCTCAACTCCTCATCCACAAAAAGTAAAAAACAAACAAGTCATTCATCATCGTTCCCTTGCGTCCTCCATGGCCAGCGTGATTTCTGATCGATCTATGGTAGGGTACGAAACCACCTCAAAGTTATCCTTTCTGATCGATCTATTCAAGAGTCCGTAGTAAAATAACATGAAGCTATTCTTTCCGTTCAATCTATCATAGAGTTCGTACTAGAATAACACCTTAACACACAAATCAACCAAAACCCTAATGTCACCTGGATACTCCAATGTCACCTCAAGTATCCGTGGGTATGATTATACGGTATGTGTCACATAATCTCAGATTCATCTATTCAACCAACACAAAGAACTTGAAAGAGTGCCCCAAAGTTTCTACTTGAGAGTCAAGACGAAAACGTGTGCCAAACCCTATGCATAAGTTCACGAGGTCACCGAACTCGCAAGTTGATCACCAAAACATACATCAAGTGGATCACATGATATCCCATTGTCTCCACAGATAAGCACATGCAAGACATACATCAAGTGCTCTCAAATCCTTAAAGACTCAATCTGATAAGATAACTTCAAAGGGATAATTCAATCCATTACAAGAGAGTAGAGGGGGAGAAACATCATAAGATCCATCTATAATAGCAAAGCTCGCGATACATCTAGATCGTACCACCTCAAGAACACGAGAGAGAGAGAGAGAGAGAGAGAGAGATCAAACACATAGCTACTGGTACATACACTCAACCCCGAGGGTGAACTACTCCCTCCTCATCATGGAGAGCGCCAGGATGATGAAGATGGCCACCGGAGAGGGATTCCCCCCTCCGCCAGGGTGCCGGAACGGGTATAGATTGGTTTTCGATGGCTACGGAGGCTTCTGGCGGCAGAACTCCCGATCTATTCTGTTCCCTGATTTTTGGGGGTATATGGATATATATAGGAGGAAGAAGTACGTTGGTGGAGCAACGAGGGGCCCACGAGGGTGGAGGGCGCTCCTAGGGGCTGGGCGTGCCCCCTGCCTCGTGGCCGCCTCATTGATTGCCTGACGTATACTCCAAGTCTTCTGGATTGCTTTCATTCCAAAAATAACTCTCCCGAAGGTTTCATTCCGTTTGGACCCCGTTTGATATTCCTTTTCCACAAAACTCTAAAATAGGCAAAAAAACAGCAATTTGGGCTGGGCCTCCGGTTAATAGGTTAGTCCCAAAAATAGTATAAAATTGTATAATAAAGCCCATAAACATCCAAAACAAATAATATAATAGCATGGAACAATAAAAAATTATAGATATGTTGGATACGTATCAAGCATCCCCAAGCTTAATTCCTGCTCGTCCTCAAGTAGGTAAATGATAAAACAGAATTTTTGATGTGGAATGCTACCTAACATATTTATCAATGGAATCTTCTTTATTGTGGCAAGAATATTCAGATCCATAAGATTCAAGACAAAAGTTTAATATTGACATAAAAATAATAATACTTCAAGCATACTAACAAAGTAATCATGTCTTGTCAAAATAACATGGCCAAAGAAAGTTATCCCTACAAAATCATATAGTCTGGCTATGCTCTATCTTCATCACACAAAACATTTAAATCATGCACAACCCCGATGACAAGCCAAGCAATTGTTTCATACTTTTTATGTTCTCAAACTTTTTCAATCTTCACGCAATACATGAGCGTGAGCCATGGATATAGCACTATAGGTGGAATAGAATGGTGGTTATGGAGAAGACAAAAAGGAGAAGATAGTCTCACATCAACTAGGCGTATCAACGGGCTATGGAGATGCCCATCAATAGATATCAATGTGAGTGAGTAGGGATTGCCATGCAACAGATGCACTAGAGCTATAAGTGTATGAAATCTCAAAAAGAAACAAAGTGGGTGTGCATCCAACTTGCTTGCTCACGAAGACCTAGGGAATTTTCTGGAAGCCCATCATTGGAATATACAAGCCAAGTTCTATAATGGAAGATTCCCACTAGTATATGAAAGTGACAACATAGGAGACGCTCTATCAAGAAGATCATGATGCTACTTTGAAGCACAAGCGTGGTAAAATGATAGTAGCATTGCCCCTTCTCTCTTTTTCTCTCATTTTTTTATTTTTTTATTTGGGCCTTTTCTCTTTTTTATGGCCTCTTTTTTTCGTCCGGAGTCTCATCCCGACTTGTGGGGGAATCATAGTCTCCATCATCCTTTCCTCACTGGGACAATGCTCTAATAATGATGACCATCACATTTCTTTTTTACTTACAACTCAAGAACTACAACTCTATACTTAGAACAAATATGACTCTATATGAATGCCTCCGGCGGTGTACCGGGATGTGCAATGGCTCATGAGTGACATGTATGAAAGAATTATGAACGGTGGCTTTGCCACAAATACAGTGTCAACTACATGATCATGCAAAGCAATATGACAATGATGAAGCGTGTCATAATAAATGGAACGGTGGAAAGTTGCATGGCAATATATCTAGGAATGGCTATGGAAATGCCATAATAGGTAGGTATGGTGGCTGTTTTGAGGAAGGTAAATGGTGGGTTTATGGTACCGGCGAAAGTTGCGCGGTACTAGAGAGGCTAGCAATGGTGGAAGGGTGAGAGTGCGTATAATCCATGGACTCAACATTAGTCATAAAGAACTCACATACTTATTGCAAAAATCTATTAGTTATCGAAATGAAGTACTACGCGCATGCTCCTAGGGGGATAGATTGGTAGGAAAAGACCATCGCTCGTCCCCGACTGCCACTCATAAGGAAGACATTCAATAAATAATCATGCTCTAACTTCATCACATAACGGTTCACCATACGTGCATGCTATGGGAATCACAAACTTTAACACAACTATCTCTCAAATTGACAACTACTCAACTAGCATGACTCTAATATCACCATCTCCATATCTCAAAACAATCATCAAGTATCAAACTTCTCATAGTATTCAATGCACTTATATGAAAGTTTTTGTAATGTCATGTTGTTATAAAGGACTCTCAAAATAATATAAGTGAAGCACGAGAGTTCATCTATTTCTATAAAATAAAACCACCGCCGTGCTCTAAAAGATATAAGTGAAGCACTAGAGCAAAAACTATTTAGCTCAAAAGATATGAGTGAAGGACATAGAGTGTTCTAATAAATTCCAATTCATGTGTGTCTCTCTCAAAAGGTTTTGTACAGAAAGGATGATTGTGGGAAACTAAAAAGCAAAGACTCAAATCATACAAGACGCTCCAAGCAAAACACATATCACGTGGCGAATAAAAATATAGCTCCAAGTAAAGTTACCGATGAACGAAGACAAAAGAGGGGATACCTTCCGGGGCATCCCCAAGCTTAGGATTTTTGGTGTCCTTGGATTTACCTTGGGGTGCCATGGGCATCCCCAATCTTAGGCTCTTGCCACTCCTTGTTCCATAATCCATCAAAGCTTTACCCAAATCTTGAAAACTGCACAACACAAAACTTAAAAGAAAAATCTTCGTGAGCTCCGTTAGCGAAAGCGAAAGAAAACAAAACACCACTTGAAGATACTGTAATGAACTCATTATTTTTTTATATTGGTGTTAAACCTACTGTATTCCAACTTCTCTATGGTTTATAAACTCTATTACTAGCCATAGATTCATCGAAATAAGCAAACAACACACGAAAAACAGAATCTGTCAAAAACAGAACAGTCTGTAGTAATCTGCATCAAACATATACTTCTGGAATCCCAAAAATTCTAAAATAAATTTCTGGACGTGAGGAATTTATCTATTAATCATCGGAAAAAATAATTAACTAAATAGCACTCTCCAGTAAAAATGGCAGCTAATCTCGTGAGCGCTAAAGTTTCTATTTTTATAGCAGGATCGCAAAGACATTCCCCAAGTCTTACCAAAGGTTCTACTTGGCACAAACACTAAATTAAACATAAAAACTCAATCATAAAAGATGCTAGATGAATTATTTATTACTAAACAGGAACAAAAATCAAGGAATAAAAATGAAGTTGGGTTGCCTCCCAACAAGCGCTATCGTTTAACGCCCCTACCTAGGCATGGTGATTTCAATGATGCTCACACAAAGGATAAGAAACATAAATAGAGTGTCATGAAGAATATGACTAGAACATTTAAGTCTAACCCACTTACTATGCATAGGGATTTTGTGAGCAAACAACTTATGGGAACAAGAATCAACTTGCATAGGAGGGTAAAACAAGCATAACTTTGAAACTTTAAGCACATAGATAGGAAACTTGATATTATTGCTATTCCTACAAGGATATGTTCCTCCCTCATAATAATTTTCAGTAGCATCATGAATGAATTCAACTATATAATCATCAAATAAATTAGTATTTTCATGATCTACAAGCATAATAAATTTACTACTCTCCACATAAGCAAAATTCTTCTCATTTGAAATAGTGGGAGCATCATAAGAAACTCGAATACTATAAATTGTTTCCACATTAAAGGAGTAATGTTTAGAAAATGGGTAATCATAATCATGAAAAGGTTTATAAATATAATCATATCTACTTTTTATAGCATAAGTATCATCACAATTATCATCATAAGTAGCAACTTTGTTCTCATCATAATCAATTGAAACCTCTTCCAAGATAGTGGAATCATTACTAAATAAAGTCATGACCTCTCCAAATCCACTTTCATCAATATAATCATCATAAGTAGGAGGCATGCTATCATCATAATAAATTTGCAAATCAAAACTCGGGAGACTACAAATATCATCTTCATTAAACATAGCATCCCCAAGCTTGGGACAAAAATTAATTGCAGCAAATACATTCTCAAACTTGTCATTCTCATCAAACATAGCATCCCCAAGCTTGGGCCTTTTCATATCATAAGCATAATCACTCTCATCATTAATAGTATGGATAACACCAATAGTATAGAAATCACAATGAGTAATAGGAGCAACATCATTTGGGAGGGATACATTTTTACCTTTGCTTCTCCGTCTTTTCTTTTTCTTCTTCACATCATGTGTGGGTTTAATCTCTTTTTGGAGCTCCTTATTAATTAGATTGGTTGAATAGGAGGATCTTCCTCATTACCTGATTCATCATAAGAAATAATAGAAGAATATTGGGAAGTCTCTTCCCTTTCATTAGTATTCTCTTCATCCTCTATTTGTTTTCTTTTATTTACGTAATTGGCAATATAAGGATTTTCAATGCAATTCACCCCATAGTACATAAGAATTTCTTCTAGATCAATATCGAGGAACTTCTCAAGGTTATATTCTGGAATATGCTTAGTTATACGTTTCATTTCTTCGTAACCCAAAAGCAAACTAAGTTCATTATGATGTGCAAGGGAAATCAAATCATCACAATTTTTGGACACGATACGATTATGCAACAATTTGCATCGGAGATTTAAATGACCATGTTCATTGCGAAGTTCACAAGTGTGGTGAAGAAATTTTAAATTTTCAGCACAAACATCTAGCCTCTCTTTCAACCACTTAGTTTCCAAATACTTATGCCTCTTGCAAAATCTATCTTCCCTATTTGGTGTGTACTTGCAAACTCTATGCACTCCACAAAAGTTGACATGCTTATAAGAGACATTTTCATCATGACTAGTGCAATCATCATTAGTACTATGGATATTCAAGGAGTTCATACTAACAACATTGCAATCATGCTCATCATTCAAAGATTTAGTGCCAAACATTTTAGACACTTCTTCTAGCATTTGAGCACAATTTTCCTTTCCATCATTCTCACGAAAGATATTAAAAAGATGAAGCGTATGAGGCAAACTCAATTTCATTTTTTTGTAGTTTACTTTTATAAACTAAACTAGTGCTAAAACAAGAAATGAAAAGATTCGATTACAAGATCTAAAGATATACCTTCAAGCACTCACCACCCCGACAATGGCGCCAGAGAAGAGCTTGATGTCTACTACACAACCTTCTTCTTGTAGACGTTGTTGGGCCTCCAAGTGCATAGGTTTGTAGGACAGTAGCAAATTTCCCTCAAGTGGATGACCTAAGGTTTATCAATCCGTGGGAGGCGTAGGATGAAGATGGTCTCTCTCAAACAACCTTGCAACCAAATAACAAAGAGTCTCTTGTGTCCCCAACACGCCCAATACAATGGTAAATTGTATAGGTGCACTAGTTCGGCGAAGAGATGGTGATACAAGTGCAATTTGAATAGTAGATAAAGGTTTTTGTAATCTGAAAATATAAAAATAGCAAGGTAACTAATGATAATAGTGAGCATAAACGGTATTGCAGTGCGTTGAAACAAGGCCTAGGGTTCATACTTTCACTAGTGCAAGTTCTCTCAACAATAATAACATAATTGGATCATATAACTATCCCTCAACATGCAACAAAGAGTCACTCCAAAGTCACTAATAGTGGAGAACAAACAAAGAGATTATGGTAGGGTACGAAATTACCTCAAAGTTATGATTTCTGATCGATCTATTCAAGAGTCCGTAGTGAAATACCATGAAGCTATTCTTTTCGTTCGATCTCTCATGGAGTTCATACTACAATAACACCTTAAGATACAAACCCTAATGTCACCTAGATAATCCAATGTCACCTCAAGTATCCGTGGGTATGATTATACGATATGCATCACACAATCTCAGATTCATCTATTCAACCAACACAAAGAACTTCAAAGAGTGTCCCAAAGTTTCTACCGGAGAGTCAAGACGAAAATGTGTGCCAACCCCTATGCATAAGTTCACGGAACTCGCAAGTTGATCACCAAAACATACATCAAGCGGATCATGTGATATCCCATTGTCACCACAGATAAGCACATGCAAGACATACATCAAGTGTTCTCAAATCCTTAAATCCGATAAGATAACTTCAAAGGGAAAACTCAATTCATCACAAGAGAGTAGAGGGGGAGAAACATCATAAGATCCAAATATAATAGCAAAGCTCGCGATGCATCAAGATCGTGCTGAATCAAGAACACGAGAGAGAGAGAGAGAGAGAGAGAGCAAACACATAGCTACTGGTACATACCCTCAGCCCCGAGGGTGAACTACTCCCTCCTCTTCATGGAGAGCACCGGGATGATGTAGGTGGACACCGAAGAGGGATTCCCCCCCTCCGTTAGGGTGCCGGAACGGGTCTAGATTGGTTTTCGGTGGCTACGGAGGCTTCTGGTGGCAGAACTCCCGATTTATTCTGTTCCTCGATGTTTTTAGGGTATATGAACATATATAGGTGAAAGAAGTCAGTTAGGGGAGCCACGAGGGGCCCATGAGGGTAGGGGTGCGCCCAGGTGGCAGGCGTGCCTCCCTGCCTCATGGCCACCTCGAAGCTTCCCTGACGTCTACTCCAAGTCTCCTGGATTGATTCCGGTCCAAAAATAACTCTCTCAAATGTTTCATTCCGTTTGGACTCCATTTGATATTCCTTTTCTTCGAAACACTGAAATAGGCCAGAAAACAACAATTTGGGTTGGGCCTCCATAGGTTAGTCCCAAAAATAATATAAAAGTGTATAATAAAGCCCATAAACATCCAAAACCGGTAATATAATAGCTTAGAACAATAAAAAATTATAGATACATTGGAGACATATCACCGGGCTGAGCGCAACTTGCTGAGGGCGAAGATCGTCAAAAGTGCGGAGCAGCGGGAGTAGACCACTACCTTGTTGAAGAGGACCGGCGTCATCTTCAAGAAACTTATGGACGAGAATGCCATGCTGCGCATCGAGCGCAGAAGGATGTTGGAGGAATCTGTGGATGCTCTCAAGCAGCCTCTTGAGGACAAGAAATAGCTCGTCGCCGCTCGCCGTGGAGACTAGTTCCCGCGGCCTGCAACAATGCATCAAGAAAGTAGAGATCAGCGAGCCAGATCGTTGTTTTCCTTCTTCTTTTTCCGTTGTGTATTTCGCGCGTTGCCGCATGTGGCTTTTTTAATTATGTTTCTAAATATGTAAGACAATTATTATCGAATGTATCGTCCTTATATTCATCATGCTTGCTATAAGTCGCAGTCAATGCTATATAGGTTTGTTAGATCTTACATCAAGATCCGTGCAAAACATTCTTTTTAGATTTTCATTTTTCTCTCTTAAATCTCAGTCTAGTGAGACATATGGCCACGCGGTAGAACAGGTGCTCGGGCGCCATTAATGGAGACGTTGGGAGGGAGGTGCACGGCGGGTAGCAGTCAAAGGGCTCTCCTCCCGATGAGCACACACAGGGGTCTGATCGCACGCCTCCCATACTCAAATAGCTACCCCGCACGGCACCTCCTAGCCAATAAAAAAAGGGGATGCGTGGCCGCATGTAATTGGTAAGTTGAACGCCCACGGTTTCAATAATACTTGTGTTTCCGATTTGTAACGTGACAACACTTGTTCCAAAATGACTTTGTTGATTGTTAATGTGTGCGCCTTTGCAAATCGGACAGAAACATTACCACAACATGTTGGTGCCATGTCATGAGACCATGCCAAGTTTCATGATTTTCAGGTGTGTTTTGGAATTACAGGAATTAGAAAACCAAGTTTCTCAATCTTTCCGGCCGAGCCATGCTACATCTTGAGCACTGTGTTGGTTTTCCCTTGAAGAGGAAAGGGTGATGCAGCAAAGTAGCGTAAGTATTTCCCTCAGTTTTTTAGAACCAAGGTATCAATCCAGTAGGAGGCCGCGCACGAGTCCCTCGCACCTACACAAACAAATAAATCCTCGCAACCGACGCGATAAGGGGTTGTCAATCCCTACACTATCACTTACGAGAGTGAGATCTAATAGATATGATAGGATAATATTTTTGCTATTTTTATGATAAAGAGAAATAAAAGATGCAAAGCAAAATAAATGGCAGAGGAAATAAGTAAGTATTGGAAGATTAATATGATGGAAGATAGACCCGGGGGCCATAGGTTTCACTAGTGGCTTCTCTCAAGAGCATAAGTATTTACGGTGGGTTAACAAATTACTGTTGAGCGACAGAATTGAACATAGTTATGAGAATATCTAGGTATGATCATGTATATAGGCATCACGTCCGAGACAAGTATCCAGCATGCATCTAGAGTATTAAGTTCAAGAGAAAAGAGTAACGCTTTAAGCAAGATGACATGATGTAGAGGGATAAACTCATGCAATATGATATAAACCCCATCTTGTTATCCTCGATGGCAACAATACAATACGTGCCTTGCTGCCCCTACTGTCACTGGGAAAGGACACCGCAAGATTGAACCCAAAGCTAAGCACTTCACCCATTGCAAGAAAGATCAATCTAGTAGGCCAAACCAAACTGATAATTCGAAGAGACTTGCAAAGATAACCAATCATACATAAAAGAATTCAGAGAAGATTCAAATATTGTTCATAGATAAACTTGATCATAAACCCACAATTCATCGGTCTCAACAAACACACCGCAAAACAAGATTACAACGAATAGATCTCCACAAGAGAGGGGGAGAACTTTGTATTGAGATCCAAAAAGGGAGAAGAAGCCATCTAGCTAATAACTATGGACCCGTAGGTCTGAAGTAAACTACTCACACTTCATCGGAGGGGCTATGGTGTTGATGTAGAAGCCCTCCGTGATCGATGCCCCCTTCGGCGGAGCTCCGGAAAAGGACCCATGATGGGATCTCATGGATACAAAAAGTTACGGCGGTGGAATTATGGTTTTGGCTCCGTATCTGGTAGTTTGGGGGTACATAGGTATATATAGGAGGAAGGAGTACGTCGGTGGAGCAACAGGG
>NC_041390.1:178347839-178458572 GCF_002162155.2 Triticum dicoccoides
CGCGCCCCCTACCTCGTGCCTTCCTCGTCGATTGCTTGACGTAGGTTCCAAGTCCTATGGATCATGTTCATTCCGAAAATCACGTTCCCGAAGGTTTCTTTCCGTTTGGACTCCGTTTGATATTCTTTTTCTGCGAAACCCTAAAATAGGCAAAAAAACAGCAATTCTGGGCCGCACCTCCGGTTAATAGGTTAGTTCCAAAATAATATAAAAGTGTATAATAAAGCCCAATAATGTCCAAAACAGAATATAATATAGCATGGAACAATCAAAAATTATAGATACATTGGAGACGTCAAGCATCCCCAAGCTTAATTCCTGCTCGTCCTCGAGTAGGTAAATGATAAAAACAAATTTTTTGATGTGGAATGCTACTTGGCATAATTTCAATGTAATTCTTCTTAATTTTGGTATGAATATTTAGATCTGAAAGATTCAAGACAAAAGTTCAATATTGACATAGAAATAATAATACTTCAAGCATGCTAACTAAGCAATTATGCCTCTTCAAAATAACATGGCCAAAGAAAGTTATCCCTAGAAAATCATATAGTCTGGCTATGCTCTATCTTCACCACACAAAGTATTTAAATCATGGACAACCCCGATGACAAGCAAAGCAATTGTTTCATACTTTTGGTGTTCTCAAACTTTTTCAATCTCACGCAATACATGAGCATGAGCCATGGACATGGCACTTTAGGTGGAATAGAATGGTGGTTGTGGAGGAGACAAAAAAGGGGAAGATAGTCTCACATCAACTAGGCGTATCAACGGGCTATGGAGATGCCCATCAATAGATATCAATGTGAGTGAGTAGGGATTGCCATGCAACGGATGCACTAGAGCTATAAGTATATGAAAGCTCAACAAAAGGAACTAAGTGGGTGTGCATACAACTCGCTTGCTCACGAAGACCTAGGGCATTTTGAGGAAGCCCATCATTGGAATATACAAGCCAAGTTCTATAATGAAAAATTTCCACTAGTATATGAAAGTGATAAGATAGCAGACTATCTATTATGAAGATCATGGTGCTACTTTGAAGCACAAGTGTGGTAAAAGGATAGTAGCATTGTCCCTTCTCTCTTTTTCTCTCATTTTTTTATTTGGGCCTTTTTTATGGCCTCTTTATTTTCGTCCGGAGTCTCATCCCGACTTGTGGGGGAATCATAGTCTCCATCATCCATTCCTCACTTGGGACAATGCTCTAAAAATGATGATCATCACACTTTTATTTACTTACAACTCAACAATTAAAACTCAATACTTAGAACAAAATATGACTCTATGTGAATGCCTCCGGCGGTGTACCGGGATATGCAATGAATCAAGAGTGACATGTATGAAAGAATTATGAACGGTGGCTTTGCCACAAATACAATGTCAACTACATGATCATGCAAAGCAATATGACAATGATGGAGCGTGTCATAGTAAACGGAACAATGGAAAGTTGCATGGCAATATATCTCGGAGTGGCTATGGAAATGCCATGATAGGTAGGTATGGTGGCTGTTTTGAGGAAGGTATATGGTGGGTATATGGTACCGGCGAAAGGTGCGCGGTATTAGAGAGGCTAGCAATGGTGGAAGGAAGAAAAGTGCGTATGATCCATGGACTCAACCTTAGTCATAAAGAACTCATATACTTGTTGCAAAAATCTACAAGTTATCAAAGCAAATTATTATGCGCATGCTCCTAGGGGGATAGATTGGTAGGAAAAGACCATCGCTCGTCCCCGACCGCCACTCATAAGGAAGACAATCAATAAATAAATCATGCTCCGACTTCATCACATAACGGTTCACCATAAGTGCATGCTACGGGAATCACAAACTTTAACACAAGTATTTCTCAAATTCACAACTACTCGACTAGCATGACTCTAATATTACCATCTCCATATCTCAAAACAATTATCAAGTATGAAACTTCTCATAGTATTCAACACACTCATAAGAAAAAAATTATTAATCTTGAATGCCTAACATAATTAAAGAAAATTACCATGCTGTTTTGTAGGACTCTCAAAATAATCTAAGTGAAGCATGAGAGAACAATAGTTTCTATAAAACAAATCCACCGACGTGCTCTAAAAGATATAAGTGAAGCACATAGAGTATTCTAACTATTTCCGAATCATGTGTGTCTATCTCAAAAGGTGTGTACAGCAAGGATGATTGTGGAAAACTAACAAATAAAGACTCAAATAATACAAGACGCTCCAAGCAAAACACATATCATATGGTAAATAAAAATGTAGCTCCAAGTAAAGTTACCGATGGAAGTAGACGAAAGAGGGGATGCCTTCCGGGGCATCCCCAAGCTTTGGCTTTTTGGTGTCCTTAGATTATCTTGGGGTGCCATGGGCATCCCCAAGCTTAGGCTCTTTCCGCTCCTTGTTCCATAATCCATCAAATATTTTACACAAAACTTGAAAACTTCACAACACAAAACTTAAAGTAGAAAATCTCGTGAGCTCCGTTAGCGAAAGAAAACAAAACACCACTTCAAGGTACTGTAATGAACTCATTCTTTATTTATATTGGTGTTAAACCTACTGTATTCCAACTTCTCTATGGTTTATAAACTATTTTACTAGCCATAGATTCATCAAAGTAAGCAAACAACACACGAAAAACAGAATCTGTCAAAAATAGAACAGTCTGTAGTAATCTGTAGCTAACGCAAGATCTAGAACCCCAAAAATTCTAAAATAAATTTCTTGACGTGAGGAATGTATCTATTAATCATCTTCAAAAAGAATTAACTAAATAGAACTTTCCAAATATAAATGGCAGCACTTCTCCCATTGCAAGAAAGATCAATCTAGTAGGCCAAACCAAACTGATAATTCGAAGAGACTTGCAAAGATAACCAATCATACATAAAAGAATTCAGAGAAGATTCAAATATTGTTCATAGATAAACTTGATCATAAACCCACAATTCATCGGTCTCAACAAACACACCGCAAAACAAGATTACATCGAATAGATCTCCACAAGAGAGGGGGAGAACTTTGTATTGAGATCCAAAAAGAGAGAAGAAGCCATCTAGCAAATAACTATGGACCCATAGGTCTGAAGTAAACTACTCACACTTCATCGGAGGGGCTATGGTGTTGATGTAGAAGCCCTCCGTGATCGATGCCCCCTCTAGTGGAGCTCGGGAAAAGGCCCCAAGATGGGATCTCGTGGATACAGAAAGTTAGGGCGGTGGAATTAGGGTTTTGGCTCCGTATCTGGTAGTTTGGGGGTACGTAGGTATATATAGGAGGAAGGAGTATGTCGGTGGAGCAAAAGGGGGCCCACGAGGGTGGAGGGCACGCCTGGGGGGTAGGCGCGGCCCCCGACCTCGTGCCTTCCTCGTTGATTGCTTGACGTAGGGTCCAAGTCCTCTGGATCATGTTTGTTCTGAAAATCACGTTCCCGAAGGTTTCATTCCATTTGGACTCCGTTTGATATCCTTTTTCTGGGAAACCCTAAAATAGGCAAAAAACAACAATTCTGGGCTGGGCCTCCAGTTAATAGGTTAGTCCCAAAAATAATATAAAAGTGTATAATAAAGCCCAATAGTGTCGAAAACAGAATATAATATAGCACGGAACAATAAAAAACTATAGATACGTTGGAGACATATCAAGCCACGATGCGCAGATGTTTGAATTTCACTCACATCTCTTGCATGGGACCTAGAAATTCACCCAATGACACACATGTGATTTTTCAAACAACTTTGGTGCACTGGAGCATGTGCTTGTAGTTCAAATTTGAATTATGCATTTTAAATGCCCAGAAACTCAATTAATGTATAAAAAGGTTAAACGAACGCAGAATAATTCCAAAATTTAGCATGATACTTCTATTTGGTCTAATCTGGCTGTGTAAAAAAATAAGGTGGGAGAATGCAGTGTACGTATGTCGTTTCGCACACGGATGTGGCACGTTCCCTCTCGGAACCACGATCCTTCTTGAGGGAAGCTCCTGTTTGCAAGAAGCTTACACCAAAGCTTGTCCAAATTTGGCCAAAAATTATTACTGGAGCATGTTTGTCCCATGTCATGACACCATGCCAAGTTTCATGATTTTCAGGCGTGTTTTGGAATTACAAGAATTAAAAAACCAAGTTTCTCAATCTTTCCGGCCGAGCCACAACACCCAGATGTTTGAATTTCACCCCCATTTCCTGCATGGGACATAGAAATTCACCCAAGGACACACATGTGGTTTTTCAAACAACTTTGGTGCATTGGAGCCTGTACTCGTAATTCAAATTTGAATTATGCACATTAAATGCCCAGAAACTCAATTAATGTATAAAAAAGGCCAAACGAACCTGGAATAATTCCAAAATTTAGCACGGTACTTCTATTTGGTCTAATCTGGCTGTGTAAAAAATTAAGGCGGGAGAAGGCAGTGTATGTATGTTGTTTCGCACACAGAGGTGACACGTTCCATCTCGGAACCACGAGCCTTCTTGAGGGAAGCTCCAGTTTACAAGAAGCTTACACCAAAGCTTGTCCCAATTCGGCCAAAGAAATTACTACAGCATGTTGATGCCATGTCATAACACCATGCCAAGTTTCATGACTTTCAGGCGTGTTTTGGATTTACAGGAATTAAAAAACCAAGTTTCTCAATCTTTCCGGCCGAGCCACGATGCCTAGATGTTTGAATTTCACTCCCATCTTTTGCACGGGACCTAGAAATTCACCCAAGGACACACATGTGTTTATTAAACAACTTTGGTGCACTGGAGCATGTGCTTGTAGTTCAAATTTGAATTATGCACATTAAATGCGCAGAAACACAAGTAATGTATAAAAAAGGGCAAACGCAACCGGAATAATTCCAAAATGAAGCACAATACTTCTATTTGGTCTAATCTGGCTGTGTAAAAAAATTAAGGCATGAGAATGTAGTGTACGTATGTCATTTCGCACACAGAGGTGACACGTTCCCTCTCGGAACCACGAACCTTCTTGAGGGAAGATCCGATTTGCAAGAAGCTTACGCCAAAGCTTGTCCCAATTTGGCCAAAGAAATTACCGCAACATGTTGCTACCATGTCGTGACACCATCCCAAGTTTCATGATTTTCAGCCGTGTTTTGGATTTACAGGAATTAAAAAACCAAGTTTCTCAATCTTCCGGCCGAGCCACGATGCCCAGATGTTTGAATTGCACTCACATCTCTTGCATGGGACCTAGAAATTCACCCAAGGACACACATGTGATTTTTCAAACAACTTTGGTGCACTAGATCCTGTGCTTTTAGTTCAAATTTGAATTATGCACATTAAATGCCTATAAACTCAATTAATGTATAAAAAATACCAAATGAACCCAGAATAATTCCCAAATTTAGCACGGTACTTCTATTTGGTCTAATCTGACTATGTAAAAAAATTAAGGCGGGAGAAGGCAGTGTACGTATGTCGTTTCGCACACGGAAGTGACGTGTTCCCTCTTGGAACCATGAGCCTTCTTAAGGGAAGCTCCGGTTTGCAAAAAGCTTACACCAAAGCTTGTCCCAATTCGGCCAAAGAAATTACCGCAGCATGTTGGTGCCATGTCATAGACATCATGCCAAGTTTCATGATTTCTAGGCGTGTTTTGGATTTACAGGAATTAAATATCCAAGTTTCTCAATCTTTCCGACCGAGCCACGACGCCCAGATGTTTGAATTTCACTCTCATCACTTGCATGGGACCTAGAAATTCACCCAAGGACACACATGTGATTTTTCAAACAACTATGGTACACTGGAGATGTGCTTGTAGTTCTAATTTGAATTATGCACATTAAATGCGCAGAAACTCAATTAATGTATAAAAAACGCCTAACGAACACGGAATAATTCCAAAATTTAGCACGATACTTCTATTTTGTCTAATCTGCCAGTGTACAAAAATTAAGGTGGGAGAAGGAAGTGCACGTATGTCGTTTCGCACACGAAGGTGACACGTTCCCTCTCGGAACCACGAGCCTTCTCGAGGGAAGCTCCGGTTTGCAAGAAGCTTACACGAAAGCTTGTCCCAATTTGGCCAAAAAAATTACCGCAACATGTTGGTGCCATGTCATGACACCATGCCAAGTTTCAAGATTTTCAGGCGTGTTTTGGAATTACAGGAATTAAAAAATGAAGTTTCTCAATCTTCCGGTTGATCCACGATGCCGAGATGTTTGAATTTCACTCCCATAACTTGCATGGGACATAGAAATTCACCCAAGGACACACATGTGATTTTTCAAACAACTTTGGTGCACTGGAGCATGTGCTTGTAGTTCAAATTTGAATTATGCACATTAAATGCCTAGAAACTCAATTAATATATAAAAAGGCCAAATGAACACGGAATAATTCCAAAATTTAGCACGATACTTCTATTTGGTCTAATCTGCTAGTGTACAAAAATTAAGGTAGGAGAAGGCCGTGTACGCATGTCGGTTCGCACATGGAGGTGACATGTTCCCTCTCGGAACCACGAGCTTTCTTGAGGGAAGCTCCGGTTTGCAAGAATCTTACACCAAAGCTTGTCCCAATTCGGCCAAAAAATTACTGCAGCATGTTGCTACCATGTCATGACACCATGCCAAGTTTCATGATTTTCAGCCGTGTTTTGGATTTACAGGAATTAAAGAACCAAGTTTGTCAATGTCAGTTTCAATACCGGCGGATCTCGGGTAGGGGGACCCAAACTGTGCGTCTAAGGCGGATGGTAACAGGAGGTGGGGGACACGATGTTTACCCAGGTTCGGGCCCTCTCGATGGAGGTAATACCCTACTTCCTGCTTGATTGATCTTGATGATATGAGTATTACAAGAGTTGATCTACCACGAGATCGTAGAGGCTAAACCCTAGAAGCTAGCCTATGGTATGATTGTTGTTGTCCTACGGACTAAACCCTCTGGTTTATATAGACACCAGAGGAGGCTAGGGTTACATAGAGTCGGTTACAAGGAAGGAGATCTACATATCCGTATTGCCAAGCTTGCCTTCCACGTCAAGGAGAGTCCCATCCGGACACGGAATGAAGTCTTCAATCTTGTATCTTCATAGTCCAACAGTCCTGCCAAAGGATATAGTACGGCTGTCCGGAGACCCCCTAAACCAGGACTCCCTCAGTAGCCCCTGAACCAGGCTTCAATGACGATGAGTCCGGCGCACTGATTTGTCTTCGGCATTGCAAGGCGGGTCTTCCTCTGAATACTCCGTAGAAGATTTTGAACACAAGGATAGTGTCCGACTCTTCAAAACTAGTTCCACATACCAGCGTAGAGAGAATAATATATCAACAAATATAATCTCCTGACACGTTTAGCAACATGACATCATGCCATGGCCCGGTCATTATTCGAACTGTTTTTCTTAACCAGCACTGCACATATCGCGAGGCGGTTTTCTTGACACGTCTTGTCGAAGCAGAGATCGTGTTCCCCTTATTACGGGATTCTCATCAATACGGACGTGGGTAACCTAATCGTGCCTGAGGGAGTCTTGGATTAGGGGGTGTCCGGATGGCCGGACTATACCTTCAGCCGGACTCCTGGACTATGAAGATACAAGATTGAAGACTTCGTCCCGTGTCCGGAAGGGACTTTCCTTGGCATGGAAGGCAAGCTTGGCGATACGGATATGTAGATCTCCTACCATTGTAAACGACTTTGGTTAACCCTAACCCTCTCCGTTGTCTATATAAACTGGAGGGTTTTAGTCAGTAGGACAACATACAAAACAACAATCATACCATAGGCTAGCTTCTAGGGTTTAGCCTCTCAGATCTCGTGGTAGATCTACTCTTGTACTACCCATATCATCAATATTAATCAAGCAGGACGTAGGGTTTTACCTCCATCAAGAGGGCCCGAACCTGGGTAAAACTTCGTGTCCCTTGCCTCCTGTTACCATCCGGCCTAGACGCACAGTTCGGGACCCCCTACCCGAGATCCGCTGGTTTTGACACCGACATTGGTGCGTTCATTGAGAGTTCCTCTGTGTCGTCGCCGTTAGGCTTGATGGCTCCTACGATCATCAATAGAGATGCAGTCCAGGGTGAGACCTTCCTCCCCGGACAGATCTTCGTCTTCGGCGGCTTCGCACTGCGGGCCAATTCACTTGGCCATCTGGAGCAGATCGAAAGCTATGCCCCTGGCCCTCAGGTCAGATTTGGAAGTTTAAACTACACGGCTGACATCCGCGGGGACTTGATCTTTGACGGATTCGAGCCACTGCCGAGCGCGCCGCACTGTCACGACGAGCATGATCTAGCTCTGCCGCCGAACAGTGCCTTGGAGGCCGCACCCGCATCAGCTTCGACCCTTAATTCGGAGCCAACTGCGTTGATCGAGGATGGGTGGTTGGATGCCGCCTCGGGGGCTGCGATCCCAACGGCGATCGAGCCGAACACCAGCCCCGCACTCCGCGAGACTCGTGACCCCAAGGAGCCGGACTCCTCTCCGGACTCCGAACCCTCCGCGCCCCTGCCGATCGAATCCGATTGGGCGCCGATCATGGAGTTTACTGTCACAGACATCTTTCAGCACTCGCCTTTCGGCGATATTCTGAAGACACTAAAGTCTCTATCTTTATCAGGAGAGCCCTGGCCAGACTACGGTCAGCAAGGTTGGGATACGGACGATGAAGAAATTCAAATCCCACCCACCACCCACTTTGTAGCCACTGTCAACGATTTAACCGACATGCTCGACTTCGACTCCGAAGACATCGACGGTATGGACGCCGATGCAGGAGACGATGAAGAACCAGCACCTATTGGGCCCTGGAAAGCCACCTCGTCATATGACATATACATGGTGGACACCCCAAAAGAAGGAGATGGCGATGGAACAGCGGAGGATGACCCCTCCAAGAAATAGCCTAAGCGCCGGCGTCAGCGGCGCCGCTCAAAATCCCGCCAAAGCAAATATGGTGATTCAAGCACGAGAGATAATAATACTCCGGAGAGTGCCGAAGAAAACCCCCTCCAGCAAGATTCAGCACAAGCGGATGGAGAAGCCAGCCCTCATGAGAGAGCGGCAGATAGAGAGGTCGAGGACGATAATTATATGCCTCCCTCCGAAGACGAGGCAAGCCTCGACAACGACGAATTCGTCGTGCCAGAGGATCCCGTCGAGCAAGAGCGTTTTCAACACAGGCTTATGGCCACTGCAAGAAGCCTCAAGAAAAAACAGCAACAGCTTAGAGCTGATCAAGATTTTCTAGTCGACAGATCGACTGAAGTCCTTGCGGCCGAAGAGCACAAACTCGAACGCCCCTCCAAGAGCTACCCAAAGCGCAGGTTGCTACCCCGATTAGAGGAGGAAGCACTTAAACCTACATCACCAGCACTTGATACGGCCGACCGGCCACCTCGTGGCCGCAACAGAGAGGCCTCTCGGCCCTCCACTCAAGCCGCACCCCGTACCAAGGCACGGGAAAATGCGCCAGACCTGCGAGATATGTTGGAGGACAATGCAAGGAAAACAAGATCGATCTATGGATCGCGTGGGCGCCCCACAACTCGAGACGATAACCGTCACGCCGGACACAAATCCGGTAGGGCCGAACACAGTAGACAAAGCTCATTGGAGCTACGTTGTGATATAGCCCAGTACAGAGGCGCCGCGCACCCACTATGCTTCATAGACGATGTAATGGATCATCAAATCCCCGAGGGTTTCAAACCCGTAAACATCGAATCATACGATGGCACAACAGATCCTATGGTATGGATCGAGGATTATCTCCTTCGTATCCACATGGCCCGCGGCGATGATCTCCACGCCATCAAATACCTCCCACTCAAGCTTAAAGGACCAGCTCGGCATTGGCTTAACAGCTTGCCAGCAGGATCAATCAGTTGTTGGGAGGACCTGGAAGCCGCATTCCTCGACAATTTCCAGGGCACTTATGTGCGACCACCAGAGGCCAATGACCTCAGCCACGTAATCCAGCAGCCAGAGTAATCGGCCAGGCAATTCTAGACACTGTTCCTAACAAAGAAAAATCAAATAGTCGACTGTCCGGACGCAGAGGCCCTAGCAGCCTTCAAGCACAATATCCGTGATGAGTGGCTTGCCCGGCACCTTGGATAAGAAAATCCGAAATCTATGGTAGCACTCACGACACTCATGACCCGCTTTTGCGCGGGAGAAGACAGCTGGCTTGCTCGTAGCAACAATTTGACCAAGAACCCTGGTAATTTGGATACCAGGGACTGTAGTGGCAGGTCGCATCGCAACAAGCAGAAGCGCCGCATTAACGGCGACAATGCTGAGGATACGTCAGTTAATGCCGGATTCAGAGGCTATAAATCCGGTCAGCAGAAAAAGCCATTCAAAAGAAATCCTAGGGGGCCGTCCAGTTTGGACCGAATACTCGACCGCTTGTGCCAGATACATGGCACCCACAAAAAGCCGGCCAATCACAGCAACAGGGATGGTTGGGTGTTCAAGCAGGCAGGTAACTTAAATGCCGAAAATACATACAAGGGGCTGCATAGCGATGATGACGAAGAGCCCCGGCCGCCGAACAATAGTGGACAGAAGGGTTTTCCCCAACAAGTGCGGACGGTGAACATGATATACGCAACCCACATCCCCAAGAGGGAGCGGAAGCGCGCGTTAAGGGACGTATACGCGGTAGAGCCAGTCGCCCCAAAGTTCAACCCATGGTCCTCCTGCCCGATCCCCTTTGATCGAAGGGACCATCCCACTATCACCCGTGATGGCGGATTCACCGCATTGGTTCTAGACCCAATTATTGAAGGATTTCATCTCACTAGAGTCCTTATGGACGGTGGCAGCAGCCTAAACCTGCTTTACCAGGATACAGTGTGGAAAATGGGCATAGATCCCTCGAGGATTAAGCCCACCAAAGCGACCTTTAAAGGCGTAATACCAGGTGTAGAGGCCAACTGTACAGGCTCAGTCACACTTGAAGTGGTCTTCGGATCTCCGGATAATTTCCAAAGCGAGGAGTTAATCTTCGACATAGTCCCATTCCGTAGTGGCTATCACGCACTTCTCGGGCGAACCGCATTCACCAAGTTCAATGCAGTACCGCACTACGCATACCTTAAGCTCAAGATGCCAGGCCCTCGAGGAGTAATTACGGTCAATGGAAACACCGAACGCTCCCTCCGAACGAAGGAGCACATGGTGGCCCTTGCAGCGGAAGTACAAAGCAGCCTCTCCAGGCAGTTCTCCAGTCCGGCCATTAAACGTCCGGACACCGTCAAGCGCGCCCGGAGTAACCTACAACAAGACCGCTTGGCACGTTCCGAGCAGGCATAGCAATGCGGCCCCAACCCCAGCCCTCGCAAAAATGTGACACCAGTGCTTCGCGTACATAACTACGCTCTAGAAATACCATGGGTACAGGGGGAGGGGCACCATCACGGCACACCCGAAACACGGCTTAAACCGCACCAAGGGCTGCCGATTTTTTAATTTTCTCTTACTTTCAGGACTCCACTCTTCGGAAGGCCTGTTCGGCAGTTCAATTGCCGCACAAACGATGTAAGAACTAGGGAAGCAGACAAGCCATGCCGCATTACAGAACTCCCAGGTGGTCTCTATCACGAGCACTATACCTGTTTCGCATACCATTCCACAGCTTGCCCCTGGAACGGACATGTTAAATAGTCCAACCTTTTGCTTATCGCATTATTTGTATCGTTCTGCTTTGATCGCAGCCCTTTTTAATAAACAATGCATAGCTTTTGTCTATTTTTGCATTACTCTTTTTTTTCACAAATATATGTTCCTTAACGACATGTTGCACCCATACACTTTGGTACGGCCAAAATACGCCAGGGGCTTTAGTACCCCTCAATATGGTGTGAGAAGTCCGAACACTTTAACAAGTGCGGCACCCCGAACTTATAGCATTATATGCATCGGCTCCGAATCATGTCTTGGGTCAATAGTTGGGTTTGCCCGGCTCCTATGTTTTGGTGCCTTACGTTCCGCTATGTCGGCTAAGGTAGCACTAGGAGAACTACTGCGATTGTGCCCCAGTTGAGCTGGGTCGAGCACCTCAGTAGAGAAAGCTAAAACTGACTGTCATGATGAAGCGAGAGCTGGTCGCTGTTCGAGAGGTTTTTCGAGTCCCTAAAGACTTATGCCGCTTAGAGCGAGGAGTCGGCTCTGTCCGGCCAAGGCGTGGATAGCGCCCCGAACTCGGTCTTCCGAATACCAGGGGCTTCGCCGAAATTTAAAATTATAGAATTCTATGGCTAAGTGAGAGTGTTCACGCATTATAGTCCAATTGCCTTGTTCGTTGTGCTGACCGCCTCCCTCGAAGGACCCAAACATGGGAAAAAGAGCGCTCAGGTTTATCCCCGAACACCCCAGCACTAGCGGCACGGGGGCAGAAGTCGACGACTCGCCATCTTTCAGAATTGATAAACAACCGCACAAAAGGTAATATTTTAAATTCCAACAGCATTGCTTAGCGCATATGAACAAGTTTTCAGCGCACAGGACAAAACGAGCGAGTTTTACTCAAAAATTACATCCCTGGAACATTCATCCGCGATAAGGCGGGCACCCTTCGTAACATCCTTATAATAACTCGAGCTTGCATTGCTCTTTCCCCGGCGGTGGCCCGTCCTTCACAAGATTCTCATCATCCAGCTTGCCCCAGTGCACCTTAGCACGGGCAAGGGCCCTACGGGCACCTTCAATGCAGACGGAGCGCTTGATGACTTCGAGCCTTGGACAGGCCCCCACCAGCCGCCGCACCAGCCCGAAATAGCTCCCAGGCAGAGCCTCTCCAGGCCACAGCTGAACTATGAGGCCCTTCATGGCCTGTTCGGATGCCTTGTGGAGCTCGACCAGTTGCTTCAGCTGGTCGCTCAGGGGCACGGGGTGTCCAGCCTCAGCATACTAAGACCAGAACACCTTCTCTGTCGAGCTGCCCTCCTCGGCTCGATAGAAGGCGGCGGCATCGGACACGCTTCGGGGAAGATCTGCGAATGCTCCTGGAGAGCCCCGGATTCAGGTAAGTAACAAGTAACTCACGTTTATGTGTTTGCTTTGCATAAAGAATGCCTTACCCTCCGCTATCTTTTTCACCGCATCCAACTCCTGGAGGGTCTTCTGGGATTCGGCCTTGGCAGACTTGGCATTTTCAATAGCCACCGCAAGCTCGGACGCTCGCGTCTTTGAGTCAAGCTCCAAACTCTCATGTTTTTTCATGAGAGCCTAGAGCTCTTGCCGCACCTTGCCAACCTGGGCGTCATACTTCTCCCGCTCGGTGCGCTCCATGGCCGCCCTCTTCTCGGCCTCGAACAACGCTTGCTTAAGGGTCGCCACCTCAGACGTGGCCCCTACAATAGTCACGATAATCCTGTCATTTTTTGCAATTGCACTTTTATATATATATTTAAACAAGGTATTTCTTACCTTCCTTGTCCTCGAGCTGCTTCTTGGCACGCCCGAGCTCTTGCTCGGACTACTCGAGGTTCTGCTTTAGCGTGTCCACTTCCGTTGTCAGTGCGGCGGATGCCAGTAGAGAAGCCTGCATACGCATATTGACTCCTTTTTGTTAGACTCCTGCGAATTTTATTTGATCCTCTATTCGGCTTTTCTTCCCGAACGCCAAACAGAGCATCAGGGGCTACTGTCTATGCGGTAATATTATTTACACATTCTTTACTTACCTCAAAGCCTGTTAAAAGGCTAGCACAAGCTTCAGTCAGTCCGCTCTTGGCGGACTGAACCTTCTAGACCACCGCACTCATAATGGTGCGGTGCTCCTCGTCAATGGAGGTGCCTTTGAGAACCTCCAACAGATTGTCCGGCGCCTCCGGTTGGACGGGGGTCACCGGCACGGTGGGCTTGCTCCTCTTGGAAGGAGGTCGCCCGCTGGACTCTGGAACCTTTGAAGGTTCCGGAGCGGTGTCCGCCCTAGAGCCGGACTTGGAGCCCTGGGGGTTTTATCCCCTTTACTCCTGGAGTCCGGGAGGTCGCCTTGCGGCGCCTCCAGGACCACCTACTCCTGGCTTGGAGCCTGTTGGGACAACACTTCGGCGTCGTCCGTAGGGCGGGGGGAGGTAGCCGTCGGAAGCGAATTCACATCCGACGAGTCCTGTGAACTGCTCGACGACGCGTCGAGCTGGTCTTTGGGTGGGATGCATAATCATATTCGACATAAGGGAAAGCTATGCAATAAAGGAATACTACGAATTACTCTGTTATCCGGATACTTATGATTTCGCCAGGGGCTTGGCCCTGAGCAGCCACTCCTCTGCGCCTTCGTTGGCGTTGGTGGAGTAGTCCAGAGGAAGGGTTTTCCCTTTCTTGGACCCCTCGGCCTCCCCAGTGAGGGCGGCCTTTCTTTTCTTCTCTCCCCCCGCTGGAGGGAGAGAGGTCTCTTCTTCCTCCTCCTCGTCTTCACGAGAGGAATGCGCCTTGGAACCGTCGGATCATGAACCTGACACCTCCTGGCGCCGGGCACTTTTTCGAGTCCCCGTGGCCTTCTTCGTGGCCTTCTTCTCCGACACCACATAGGGTGCCAGAACCAGCAGCTTTGCTAAGCGGGCATCGGCTGGGTCTTCGGGCAAAGGAGCCGGACAGTCGATCTATCCGGACTTCGCCTGCCAATCCTTTCAAAGGTAAGGGAGCTTTGATCCCGCATAGAGTTAAACTATGAAAAACTAATACCCTGTACAAGGCACAAACAACTTACCATGCTAGCGTGACGCTGCGTGCTGAATCTGCGATCCTCGGTAGCGGATGCGGGAGCCTCGACGCCCTTGAAAAGCACCTTCCATGCATCTTCGTACGTCGTTTCGAAGAGCCTGTTCAGAGTTTGGTGCCGCGCCGGGTTGAACTCCCATAGATTGAAGGCCCGTTGTTGACACGGGAGGATCCGGCGGATGAGCATAACCTGGACTACGTTGACAAGCTTGAGCTGCTTGTTCACCGGGGTTTGGATGCATGTTAGCATGTTTCCAGGACATGAGCCGCGTTGGGGGTCCGGACCGGAACTTGGGGGCTGCGACCCACTCAGGGTCGCGCGGCTCGGTGATGTGAAACCACCCCGATTGCCACCCCTTCAGGGTCTCCACAAAGGAGCCCTCGAGCCATAAGACGCTGGGCATCTTGCCCACCATGGTGCCTCCGCACTCCGCCTGGTTGCCGCGCACCACCTTCGGCTTGACATTGAAAGTCTTGAGCCATAGACCGAAATGGGGGCGAATGCGGAGGAAAGCCTCGCACATGACGATAAACACCGAGATGTTGAGGATGAAGTTCGGGTCCAGATCGTGGAAATCCAGGCCGTAGTAGAACATGAGTCCCCGGACGAATGGGTGGATAGGAAAGCCCAGTCCGCGGAGGAAGTGAGGAAGGAACACTACCCTCTCATGGGGCCTTGGGGTGGGGAGGAGCTGCCCCTCTTCGAGAAGCCAGTATGCGATGTCGTTAGACAAGTATCCGGCCTTCCTCAGTTTTTTGATGTGTCCCTCCATGACGGAGGAGACCATCCACTTGCCTCCCGCTCCGGACATGGCTGGAGAAGGTTGAGATGGGGAGTGCGGACTAGGGCACTGGAGCTCGAGTGCGCGAAAATGGATAGGCAAAGGAGGAAGAAGGCGTAGGTGAAAAGGTGGATCCTTATCCCCTTATATGGGTAGACACAACTACGTGTCCCCACCAGCCTGGTAAAACTCACTTATCTCCAAGCACCGTAATCAATGGCGCGGTTGGGTTACCCACGCCCGTATTGATGAGAATCCCGGAATAAGGGGACACGATCTCTGCTTTAACAAGATGTGCCAAGGAAACCGCCTCGCATGACACGCCGAGGTAGGACAATAAAACGATTCGAATAAAGGCTTGGCCATGGTGCGATGTCACACTATGGAATACATTAGTAGATTAGATTTGTGTAAATATTATTCTGTCTATGGCAATATGTGGAAACTTGTTTTGCAGAGCCAGACACTATCTCTGTGTTCAAAATCTTCTATGAAGTACTTGGAGGAGGAACCCGCCTTGCAATGCCGAAGACAATCTGCGCGCCGGACTCGTCGTCATTAAAGCCTGGTTCAGGGGCTACTGAGGGAGTCCTGGATTAGGGGGTGTCCGGATGGCCGGACTATACCTTCAGCCGGACTCCTGGACTATGAAGATACAAGATTGAAGACTTTGTCCCGTGTCCGGAAGGGACTTTCCTTGGCGTGTAAGGCAAGCTTGGAGATACGGATATGTAGATCTCCTACCATTGTAACTGACTTTGTGTAACCTTAACCCTCTCCGGTATCTATATAAACCGGAGGGTTTTAGTCCGTAGGACAACATACACAACAACAATCATACCATAGGCTAGCTTCTAGGGTTTAGTCTCTTCGATCTCGTGGTAGATCTACTCTTGTACTACCCATATCATCAATATTAATCAAGAAGGACGTAGGGTTTTAGCTCCATCAAGAGGGCCCGAACCTGGGTAAAAGTTCGTGTTCCTTGCCTCCTGTTACCATCCGGCCTAGACGCACTGTTCGGGACCCCCTACCCGAGATCCGCCGGTTTTGACACCGACAGTGCCCGTTGGTATGACTCCTCAATTTTAGGCAAGTGCCAAACGGCCACGAGGAGGACAATTGATATTCACCCTCTTTATAAAGAGGCCAAGGCCTGTCCTTTTTTCCCTCTCGTACTCAATTGAATCCTTCCCCTGCCTCGAGTTCCAACACACTAGGCTCAGGTCAGGTGCTTCGGACCTTCAACCATGTCCGGATCCAACCTTCAAGGTCGGTGGATGCCTTCCTGTGTCACAGAGGAAGACATCAAGAAGCTAAGAGAGGCCAGGTATTTGACAGGCAAAATCTCGCACAGGCTGCCTACTCGAGGGCAGGTCATTCCCACTCCCGAACCCGGTGAGAGCGTTGTATTCATCTGTCACTTCCTCCGAGAGCTAGGCCTTACTCTGGATCCCTTTGTTAGGGGGCACATGTTCTATTATAGGCTGGATTTCCATGACATGGCACCGGATTCCCTCCTTCACATCTCGTCGTTCATCGTCGTGTGTGAGGCCTTCCTCCGCATTACCCCACACTTCGGCCTATGGCTCAAGACTTTCAATGCGAAGGTGAATATGATCGAGGGGCGACACGCAGAGTGCGGAGGTGCCGCAATAAGCAAAAGCGCTGATGTTCCATGGCTGGAGGGTTCCTTCCCAGAGGTGTCCAGTTTATGGCAACGGGAGTGGTTTTATATCACGGCTCCATGGGGTACCAAGTGGGTAGCCGCCCCTGCCTTTCGCTCGGGCCCACCACCACAACTGATGTCATGGATCAATGAGGGGCTGGACTGGGGCCAGTAAATGATGTGCCGATATTGCAGAGTCGCATCCGAGTTCTCCTAGAGAGAGATGTCAGCCTGGCCACAGTAATGCAAGTCATGCTAGTTCGTCAAGTCCCGCCTTGCAAACGTTGACCCCTCCGTAAGTGGGAGTTCAACCCGGAAGGACCACGAACTATTCAGCACTTCCTCGGCATGATGCTCGAAGAGATGTACAAATTGTTCTTCGGACGACAAATAAGGTGTCCGGACACCACCCAGGATGCGGGTCTGAGCTGCAAACGTCCAAATACCCAACTAAGTAATCCCGTGGCCGAACGCGTTGTTTTTTTATTTATCACAACATCATTCTGAAAGGTCGCTCTTTGACCAGGACTAGGTAACAAAGGCGAAGATGATCAGGTGTTCGGCCCCCCTTCCAGAAGGCTCGGCAGATCCAGTACTGTCCAGAATGGTCGAGTCGGCGCCTTATCAGGCGCCCTCAGGGGAAGATAAAAGGGGGGAATAAAGAGGCTGAAAGCAGACCTCACTCATTATTCATCCAAACCGGGAGAATTAGCACCTCCGCGAAGGAGGATAACCAGGGAGAAGAATATGAAATTCCCTCTCCCCAAGGAAGGAAGAGGACCACCTCTAAAGACCCGGAAACAAAGGTTTCCAAACGGGGGAAGAAATCTTCACCAGAGGATCCTGCCTCGGAGGGTACTCTTGCCGCCCAGAGCCCGCAAGGGGATCAGCCCTCTACCGAGCTGTAAGTAAACAAAAAGTACTTAATAGTAAAAATATCCTACATTACTTCTGAAGACAATAACCAAAGCATGTATCTTGTCGTTCGTATCGTAGCCCTTCTCGACAGAGTTCGTCTTCGGGGGATCTTCTTCCGGAGATGATGGAGAGTGAAGCACCTCCCCATGCCACCCCGCCTCATGGGGCGGGCAACCCTGAAGTGTCGCCGCGGAGGGTTTCTCCTGATCCGCCAAGGCCAGAGGGTAATCGTTCGGCCACCCGAAGTCCTCGGTATTCGGCTCCTAAAGAGAGCAACAGAAAGAGTCCGGAATCGTCCGGTGTGTGATCGGACGCACTGAAGGATCTTCTGGAGCAAGTGGCCATCTCAGAAGCGCATTGTACACTAATGGGTATGGTGATTGAGAGGATTTCATCCGCCGAAAGCGGGTTGCATGAAGCTTTTATGAGTCTGCTGAAAGGCTTTGAGGTACGTGAAATAGTGTATGTTTTTGACAGTACCGCACACGTTAGGTGTGCCCTATGCAGATAGTAGCCCCTGAGACTCTGGTTGCCATCGAGAATGGCGACAAATAGACGATCATAGTCCCAGGTAATAATCAGGCCGCCTTCATGTGCAGGTGGCTGAAGGTCCGGTGGCTAGTTGGACTGGTGAGTTTGCCGAGCTGATGCGGCAGATGCCGACATCGTGCTTGTCAACAAGCGGCTCGACGAGGCACAGGGTATGTGATTTCTCTGGTGATCAACACATAGTAAGAGGAGCATGATGCTAGTATCTTTAATATGTTGTGACTGCAGATGGAGCTGCCGCCGTGGAGACCCTTCGGGCGGAACTTGCCCGAGCCAAGGAACAAGTCAGGAATAGTGATGCGGCCACTCTAAAGGCGGTCGAAGAGCTGAGGGCCGAACAGGCTGTGCATTGCCAAAGCAAGGAAAAAATAGCCAAGATGGCCATTTAGTTGAAAGATGCCGCCGACCGTTACCAGCTTCTTGAAAAAGAAAGCCGGGTGAAGGCAGCGGACCTGGAGAAGGCCATGGTAGCAGCCAAGGAAGCCCGCTCTAAAATCAGAGCGGCGAAGGAGGAGCTGCGTCAACCTGGAGATATTGCGGCTGGGAAGCCCTTTTAGTTGCGGATGAAGTTCGGAGATTCGAAGTATGCCCCTCTTGATCAACTATGGAGTTCTACAGACGCATACGTGAATTTGGCAGCCAGCGCTACTGATGCGGCCGAGTACTTCAAGGATCAAAAAGATCGTGTAGTGGAAAGGCAATTTTGGTCACAGTTCCATGTTCCAGTGCATCCGCTGCTATTGAATGAGCGAATGGCCGAGTGGCTGAGCTCCATAGGTTGTCTGGGCTTGCCATGAGGTCTGTTGTGTATCATCTGTGGCCGGAAGGGCCAAGGCCGAATAGTTATTTTAGTTTAGTGCAACAGTTCCTTGGTGCTGTGCCACACATCGAAGCTATGAAGAGGTCAGCGTGCATAAAGGGTGCGCGTATGGCACTTGCCCGTGTCAAGACATACTGGGCAGAGATGGAGGCCACTACTATTGCAACCCAGAGTTCGGCCGTAGGCCAAGTATCTGCCGAACACTACTTTGAAGAAGTCCTTGAAGGTGCTCGTTCAATAGAGGCTCAGTGCTTGAAGAATATTATGTTCTAGTGACATGTATTCCCATTGTAAAAACATTGTTTTACTGAATTCTAAAGGCTGTGTTTATACTTTTGCCTGAAAGTATTATGATGCCTCCTGTGCGGCCGTTTATGTATATATGTATATAACCTGAAAGTTTGCAGTCGTCGGCTTCAGCCCCCACGCATATAATGCGGGGGTGTTCGCAAAAACGTGTAGTCACACTTGATCCAATGTCTTGGTCCATTAAGGAGGTTGTGGCACAGCGAACGAGGCAACTGGAATATATTGCTTTAACACTTTCACTTAGCCATAGGAGTTTGACGGTGGGACTACTATATAGCCCCTGGTACCTCTGCGCTCGTCCATATACGGTGCGCGTATGTTGTCGGTGTCAAAACCGGCGGATCTCGGGTAGGGGGTCCCGAACGGTGCGTCTAAGGCAGATGGTAACAGGAGGCAGGGGACACGATGTTTACCAAGGTTCGGGCCCTCTTGATGGAGGTAATACCCTATGTCCTGCTTGATTGTTCTTGATGATATGAGTATTACAAGATTTGATCTACCACGAGATCGTAGAGGCTAAACCCTAGAAGCTTGCCTATGGTATGATTGTCTGATATCCTACAGACTAAACCCTCCGGTTTATATAGACACCAGAGGGGTCTAGGGTTACATGATACGTCTCCAACGTATCTATAATTTTTGATTTCTCCATGCTACATTATCTACTGTTTTGGACATTATTGGGCTTTATTATCCACTTTTATTATTTTTGGGACTAACCTATTAACTGGTGGCCCAGCCCAGAATTGATGTTTTTTGCCTGTTTTAGGGTTTCAAAGAAAAGGAATATCAAACGGAGTCCAAACGGAATGAAACCTTCGGGAACGTGATTTTCTCATCTAATACAACTCAGGAGACTTGGAACCTACATCAAGCCACGTAACAGGAGCCCGTGAGGTAGGGGGCGCGCCTACCCCCCAGGCGCGCCCTCCACCCTCTTGGGGCCCATGTTGCTCCACCGACGTACTTCTTCCTCCTATATATACCCACATACCCCCAAATGATCAGAAACGGAGCCAAACCCCTAATTCCACCGTCGTAACTTTCTATATCCACGAGATCCCATCTTGGGGCCTGTTCCGGAGCTCCGCCGGAGGGGGCGTCGATCACGGAGGGATTCTACATCAACACCATAGCCTCTCCGATGAAGTGTGAGCTGTTTACTTCAGACCTACGGGTCCATAGTTAGTAGCTAGATGGCTTCTTCTCTCTTTTTGGATCTCAATATAATGTTCTCCCCTCTCTTGTGGAGATCTATTCGATGTAATCTTCTTTTTGCGGTGTGTTTGTTGAGACCGATGAATTGTCGGTTTATGATCAAGTCTATCTATGAATAATATTTGAATCTTCTCTGAATTCTTTTATGTATGATTGGTTATCTTTGCAAGTCTCTTCGAATTATCAGTTTGGTTTGGCCTACTAGATTGATCTTTCTTACAATGGGAGAAGTGCTTAGCTTTGGGTTCAATCTTGCGGTGTCCTTTCCCGGTGACAGTAAGGGCAGCAAGGCACATACTGGATTGTTCCATCGAGGATAACAAGATGGGGTTTTCTTCATATTGCATGAGTCTATCCCTCTACATCATGTCATCTTGCTTAAGGCGTTACTCTGTTTTTAACTTAATACTCTAGATGCATGCTGGATAGCGGTCGATGAGTGTACTAATAGTAGTAGATGCAGGCAGGGCTCAATCTACTTGTCTCGGACGAGATGCCTATATACATGATCATACCTAGATATTCTCATAACTATGCTCAATTCTGTCAATTGCTCAACAGTAATTTGTTCACCCACCGTAGAATACTTATGCTCTCGAGAGAAGCCACTAGTGAAACCTATGGCCCCCGGGTCTATCTTTATCATATCAATCTCCTACTACTTAGTTATTTACTTTGCCATTTACTTTGCCTTTATTTTAATTTGCATCTTTATCATAAAAATACCAAAAATATTATCTTTATCATATCTATCAGATCTCACTCTCATAAGTGTCCCTATAGGGATTGACAACCCCTATTTGCGTTGGTTGCGAGGATTTATATGTTTGCGCAGGTACGAGGGACTTGCATGTAGCCTCCTACTGGATTGATACCTTGGTTCTCAAAAACTGAGGGAAATACTTACGCTACTTTGCTGCATCATCCCTTCCTCTTCGGGGAAAACCAACGTAGTGCTAAAAGAGGTAGCAAGAAGGATTTCTGGCGCTGTTGCCGGGGAGGTCTACGCAAAAGTCAACATACCAAGTACCCATCACATACCCTTATCTCCCACATCACATTATTTTCCATTTGCCTCTCCCCCCAATTCACTCTTGCCGTTTTATTTGCCTCCTCTTTTGTTTTCCTTCTTCTCGTATCTATCCTTGTTTGTGTTTCCATGTTCCTTCTATTTGCTTGCATCTTTGCTTGCTAAAAATCTATTGATATGGATCCACTTAAAGTGTTCTACTTGGATCATCTTCGATCCTTATGTGCTCGTGCTGAAACCCCAACTAGCCTAGTTGATGGGAAATCTTTAGATGAGCATGCTCATTTTGTGTGTCATCGTTTGTCTGAAAAAGGGAAGCTCTTATGGTATCATATAAATAGTTTGCTATGCTATGCTTGGAATCTTTGTGAAATTTGTGATTTTACTTGTTGCTCTAAGAACCCTAAAAAACACCTTCCCTACCTATGTGAGTTCAATAATAATGAAATCTTATCTTCTTATGCAAAGGGTTTTTATAGTTATTATGATATCGAACAAATTGAAGAATTTGTCGTTTTTAAGGGTGCTCATGAAGTTGCTTCTTTGATTGAAAAGTATGATTTTACTCTCAATAAATCTGAAAATTCATACTTAAATATTGCAATGAAAACTTTGCTCATAATGTCTATCTCCAAGAATTTATTGAAAGAATGAACATTGCTTTGGAAGAAAATAATGATATGCATGAATCTATAGATAATGATGATTCCGATGATTTGGTTGAAATATCCCTTGATGAATATGATGCCTGCTATTCTTGTGGCTATGATGCCAATATTTATGAAGATTAATTTGCTATAGTTCCTTATGTTAAACATGAGCTCATTGCTATTGCACCCATACTTGATAGTACCTTCGATGAAAAGCATGATTGCAATGATGTTATTATAAATTCTCTTAATGTCAATTGTGTTAATGATATGCAAAACCCTAAGCTTGGGGATGCTAGTTTTACTATTACTACTATTTGTTGCAATGATCATGATTGGGGTGATTCTACTTTTGATCTTGAAAATTTATTTAAGCCCCATGATGAATATGAGATTCATAATAGTGTTTGCAATATTATTGAAAGTGGGTTTGGAGAGGTCATGACTTTAGTTAATGTTAATGTCACTATTTTGGAAGAGTTTCAACTTTGCATACATGTGGATCTTGTTAAGAATATGTTTTGTGATAGCTATATTGTTGAATTTTCTTATGATCCTACATGTAATTATTATGAGAGAGGAAAATATGTTGGTACAAGTTTTCATGTTACTAAATTACCTCTCGTTATGTTGAGATTGCTATTGTTTCTTTCCGCTTCCTTGCATATGCTAGTTCTTGCTTGCCTTGATAATTTGTTTGCCTATAAGATGCCTATGCATAGGAAGTATGTTAGACTTAGATGTTTTTGTCACGTGTTTTATGATGCCCTCTTTGTGCTTCAATTCTTGTCTTTCATGTGAGCATCATTGAAATATTATGCCTAGCTATAAGGATTTAAACGATATCGCTTGTTGGGAGACAACCCAATATTTTTCCTTTCTGTTATTCAATAAATAATTTATCTAGCCTCTGTTTTGGTTGTGTTTTTTGTGTTTAATTAGTGTTTGTGCCAAGTAGAGCCGTTGGGAAGACTTGGGGAAAGTCTTGTTGAACTTGCTGTAAAAAACAGAAACTTTAGCCCTCACGAGAACTGCTGTCATTTTTATTTGGAAAGTGCTATTTAGTTAATTCTTTTTTAATATGATTAATAGATAAATTCCTCACGTCCAGAAATTTATTTTAGAATTTTGGGGTTCCAGATCTTGCGCTAGATACAGATTACTACAGACTGTTCTGTTTTTGACAGATTCTGTTTTGTGTGTGTTGTTTGCTTATTTTGATGAATATATGGCTAGTAAATTAGTTTATAAACCATAGAGAAGTTGGAATACATTAGGTATAACACCCATATAAATAAAGAATGAGTTCATTACAGTACCTTGAAGTGGTCTTTCATTTTCTTTTGCTAACGGAGCTCACGAGATTTTCTACTTTAAGTTTTGTGTTGTGAAGTTTTCAAGTTTTGGGTAAAGATTTGATGGATAATGGAACAAGGAGTGGAAAGAGCCTAATATTTGGGATGCCCATGGAACCCCAAGATAATCTAAGGACACCTAAAAGCCAAAGCTTGGGGATGCCCCGGAAGGCATCCCCTCTTTCGTCTACTTCTATCGGTAACTTTACTTGGAGCTATATTTTTATTTACCACATGATATGTGTTTTGCTTGGAGCGTCTTGCATGATTTGAGTATTTATTTGTTAGTTTACCACAATCATACTTGTTGTACACACCTTTTTAGTGAGCCATACATGATTTGGAATTTTTAGAATACTCTATGTGCTTCGCTTATATCTTTTGAGTTATATAATTTTACCCTAGTGCTTCACTTATATCTTCTAGAGCACGGTGGTGGATTTGTTTTATAGAAAATATTGATCTCTCATGCTTCACTTAGATTATTTTGAGAGTCTTAAATAGCATGGTAATTTGCTTAAAATCCTAATATGCTTGGTATGCAAGATTAATAATAAAACTTTCCTATGAGTGTGTTGAATACTAAGAGAAGTTTGATGCTTGACGATTGTTTTGAGACATGGAGGTAATAATATCAAAGTCGTGCTAGTTGAGTAGTTGTGAAATTGAGAAATACTTGTGTTGAGGTTTTCAAGTCCCGTAGCATGCACGTATGGTAAATGTTATGCAACAAATTTGAAACATGAGGTGTTATTTGATTGTCTTCCTTATGAGTGACGGTCGGGGACGAGCGATGGTCTTTTCCTACCAATCTATACCCCTAGGAGCTTCCGCGTAGTACCGAGGTTTTTGATGACTTGTAGATTTTTGCAATAAGTATTTTTTTTCTTTATGACTAATGTTGAGTCCATGGATTATACACACTCTCACCGTTCCATCCTTGCTAGCCTCTTCGGTACCGTGCATTGCCCTTTCTCACATTGAGAGTTGGCGCAAACTTCGCCGGTGCATCCAAACCCCGTGATATGATACACTCTTTCACACATAAACCTCCTTATATCTTCCTCAAAACATCCACCATACCTACCTATTATGGCATTTCCATAGCCATTCCGAGATATATTGTCGTGCGACTTTCCATCATTCCATTCATCATGACACCTTCATCATTGTCATATTGCTTAGCATGATCATGTAGTTGACATAGTATTTGTGGCAAAGCCACTGTTCATAATTCTTTCATACATGTCACTCTTGGTTCATTGCATATCCCGGTACACCGCCGGAGGCATTCATACAGATTCATCTTTGTTCTAGCATCGAGTTTTCATCATTGAGTTGTAAATAAATAGAAGTGTGATGATCATCATTTTCTAGAGCATTGTCCCAAGTGAGGAATATAAAAAAAGGAGAAAGGCCATAAAAAGGCCAAAGAAAAAAAGAAAAAAAAGAAAAAGAGAGAAGGGAGAATGTTACTATCCTTTGCCACACTTGTGCTTGAAAGTAGCACCATGATCTTCATAGTAGAGAGTCTCTCATGTTATCACTTTCATATACTAGTGGGAATTTTTCATAGAACTTGGCTTGTATATTCCAACAATGGGCCTCCTCAAGTGCCCTAGGTCTTCGTGAGCAAGCAAGTTGGATGCACACCCACTAGTTTCTTTTGTTGAGCTTTCATACATTTATAGCTCTAGTGCATCCGTTGCATGGCAATCCCTACTCCTTGCATTAACATCAATCGGTGGGCATCTCCATAGCCCATTGATTAGCCTCATTGATGTGAGACTTCCTCCTTTTTGTCTTCTCCACATAACCCCCCTCATTATATTCTATTCCACCTATAGTGCTATGTCCATGGCCCACGGTCATATATTGCGTGAAAGTTTATAGGTTTGAGATTACTAAAGTATGAAACAATAGCTTGGATTGTCATCGGGGTTGTGCATGATGATAGCATTCTTGTGTGACAAAAATGAAACATGACTAAACCATATGATTTTTTAGGGATGAACTTTCTTTGGCCATGTTATTTTGAGAAGACATAATTGCTTAGTTAGTATGCTTGAAGTATTATCATTTTTATGTCAATATGAACTTTTGTCTTGAATCTTTCGGATCTGAATATTCATACCACAATTAAGAAGAATTACATTAAAATTGTGCCAAGTAGCACTCCCCATCAAAAATTCTGTTTTTATCATTTACCTACTCGAGGACGAGCGGGAATTTAGTTTGGGGATGCTTGATACGTCTCCAACGTATCTATAATTTTTGATTGCTCCATGCTATATTATCTACTGTTTTGGACATTATTGGGCTTTATTTTCCACTTTTATATTATTTTTGGGACTAACCTATTAACCGGAGGCCCAGCCCAGAATTGTTGTTTTTTGCCTGTTTTGGGGTTTCGAAGAAAAGGAATATCAAACGGAGTCCAAACGGAATGAAACCTTCGGGAATGTGCTTTTCTCATGAAATACAACTCAGGAGACTTGGACCCTACGTCAAGCCACGTAACAGGAGCCCACGAGGTAGGGGGGTTGCGCCTACCGCCCCCAAGCGCGCCCTCCACCCTCGTGGGGCCCCTGTTGCTCCACCGACGTACTTCTTCCTCCTATATATACCCACGTACCTCCAAACGATCAGAAACGGAGCCAAAACCCTAATTCCACCGCCGTAACTTTCTGTATCCATGAGATCCCATCTTTGGGCCTGTTTTGGAGCTCCGCCAGAGGGGGCATTGATCACCGAGGGCTTCTACATCAACACCATAGCCTCTTCGATGAAGTGTGAGTAGTTTACTTCAGACCTACGGGTCCATAGTTAGTAGCTAGATGGCTTCTTCTGTCTTTTTGGATCTCAATACAATGTTCTCCCCCTCTCTTGTGCAGATCTATTCGATGTAATCTTCTTTTTGCGGTGTGTTTGTTGAGACCGATGAATTGTGGTTTATGATCAAGTCTATCTATGAATAATATTTGAATCTTCTTTGAATTCTTTTATGTATGATTCGTTATGTTTGCAAGTCTCTTTGAATTATCAGTCTGGTTTGGCCTACTAGATTGATCTTTCTTGCAATGGGAGAAGTGCTTAGCTTTCGGTTCAATCTTGCGGTGTCCTTACCCAGTGACAGTAAGGGCAGAAAGGCACGTATTGTATTGCTGCCATCGAGGATAACAAGATGGGGTTTTCTTCATATTGCATGAGTCTATCCCTCTACATCATGTCATCTTGATTAAGGCGTTACTTTGTTTTTAACTTAATACTCTAGATGCATGCTGGATAGCGGTCGATGAGTGGATTAATAGTAGTAGATGCAGGCAGGAGTCGGCCTACTTGTCTCGGACGTGATGCCTATATACATGATCATACCTAGATATTCTCATAACTATGCTCAATTCTGTGAATTGCTCAACAGTAATTTGTTCACCCACCGTAGAATACTTATGCTCTCGAGAGAAGCCACTAGTGAAACCTATGGCCCCCGGGTCTATCTTTATCATATCAATCTCCTACTACTTAGTTATTTACTTTGCCATTTAATTTGCCTTTATTTTACTTTGCATCTTTATCATAAAAATACCAAGAATATTATCTTTATCATATCCATCAGATCTCACTCTCGTAAGTGGCCCTATAGGGATTGACAACTCCTATTTGCGTTGGTTATGAGGATTTATTTGTTTGTGCAGGTACGAGGGACTTGCGTGTAGCCTCCTACTGGATTGATACCTTGGTTCTCAAAAACTGAGGGAAATACTTATGCTACTTTGCTGCATCATCCCTTCCTCTTCGGGGAAAATCAACGCAATGCTAAAAGAGGTAGCATTACACAGAGTCGGTTACAAGGGAGGAGATCTGCATATCCGTATTGCCTAGCTTGCCTTCCACGCCAAGGAGAGTCCCATCCAGACACGGGACGAAGTCTTCAATCTTGTATCTTCATAGTCCAAAAGTCCGGCCAAAGGATATATTCCAGCTGTCCAGAGACCCCCCCTAATCCAGGACTCCCTCAGTAGCCCCTAAACCAGGCTTCAATGATGATGTGTCTGACGCGCAGTATTGTCTTCGGCATTGCAAGGCGGGTTCCTCCTCTGAATACTCCATAGAAGATTTTGAACACCAGAATAGTGTCTAGCTCTGCAAAACAAATTCCACATACTACCGTAGAGAGAATAATATTTCCACAAATCCAATCTGCTGACACATTTGACCGCACGACACCACGTCATGGCCCGGTCATTATTCGAACTGTTTTTCTCAACCAGCACCGCACATAACGCGGGGCGGTTTTCTTGACACGTCTTGTCAAAGCAGAGATCGTGTCCCCCTTATTATGGGATTCTCATCAATACGGATGTGGGTTACCAAACAACGCCATCAATTACGGCTCTAGGTTTTACCAGGTGAGTGGGGAGGCACACTGCCTCTTCTGCCCTTCTAAAGGGACAAGGATTCACTGTTTTCACCCACGCCTTCTTCCCAATTCATTCCCTTCTGCTCAGGCTCCAGTGCCCAAGCGTTCATATTCTCTGCTCACAAAAGGCCTTCCAAAGATGTACGGATCCGGAGTAGGAGGCAAATGAATGGCCTCTACCGTCCGAGAGAAGGATATCAAAAAGCTTCGGGAGGCCGGGTATTTGGCCAAGAAAATCAGCCACCGTCTCCCGATTGTGGGACAGATCATCCCTACACCGGAACCCCATGAGAGGGTTGTCTTCCTCCCTCATTTTGTTCGCGTGCTAGGGTTTCCCCTCCACCCATTCGTTCGCGGCATCATGTACTATTATGGGATTGATCGTCACAATCTGTCTCCTAATTCCTTCCTCAACATATCGACATTTATTGTCGTGTGCGAGGCTTTCCTCTGCATTTCGCCGCACTTCGGTTTATGGCTGAAGGTTTTTAATGTGAAGCCCAAGGTGGTGGGCGGTGAGCACGCTGAGTGCGGGGGCGCTATGGTGAGCAAGATGCCCAACGTCATATGGCCAACGGGAACCTTTAATGGTTCTGTCAAGGAGTGGCAACAACAGTGGTTTTATATCATGAGCCGTGCGGCAAGGAATGGACCGCCTCTCCCGAGTTTCGATCCGGCGCCCCTCTGCGGCTTACATCCTGGGTCAAGAAAGGCCTGGACTAGTCCTCCTCCGACGAACTGTCGGTGCTTCGGACGCGTGTTAAATATATGGGAGATAAGAACATTGAACTTATCAACGTAGTCCAAGTGATGTTAGTCTGCTGGATACTGCCTTGTCAACACCGGACTTGCAATCTATGGGATTTCGATCCGGCTAGGCACCAAAATTTGTGAAGGTTCTTTAGCTCCTCGCACGAGGACATTTGGAAGGTGCTTTTCAAGTCCAGCAAATCATGGCCGGACTCCACTGAAGACCGCGGGTACCAACTGTCCCGCCCTGCAAGTTCGGTGAGTTTATCAAACTTTTCTATCCGCATGACCCAAAGGAAGCGCTTAACGCATGTTTATTCAACTCCCCCAGAGCTGGACGAAGAAGGCGGAGCGGATCCATTGTCCGGCCCCGCTGCATGAAGACCCGGCCATCCCAATTTTGACAAAGATGCTTGTCTCGGCGCCCTACAAGGTGCCGAAGAAGATGGCCAAAAAGGAGGCCGAAAAGACCCGGGTCGGCCTTCATCGTCGCGGCTCTTCGGATATAATACTCGAAGGCTCTGATGCCCGTTCTGCCTCCGAAGAGGATAAAAAGGAGGAGGAACATGAATCCCCTGCGGGAGGGAGGAGGAAGAGAACGGGCTCCGCACCCTTGGAGGCCGAACTGCCCAAAAGGGGAAGGGCTTCTCTTTCGGAGGAGTCCACTGCCGCCGCCGATAGCAACCTGGCATGGGGTCCCATGGCCCAGCCCATGGTCAACTCGTAAGTATATAAAATCCAAGTACGTTTAAGCGTCGGGACTCATCGTGGCTTAGTATTTTAACTTTAAGCCATATTTTTTGGTAGTCTGGTGAGGTCCCGTACCAAACAATCCTCATCAGAGGACCTGCTGAGCTCGAATGCTATGGAGAGCGGGACGCCCTGAGGGAGTCCTGGATTAGGGGGTCTCAGAACAGCCGGACTATATCCTTTGGCCGGACTGTTGGACTATGAAGATACAAGATTGAAGACTTCATCCCGTGTCTGGATGGGACTCTCCTTGGCGTGGAAGGCAAGCTAGGCAATACGGATATGTAGATCTCCTCCCTTGTAACCGACTCTGTGTAACCCTAGCCTCCTCCGGTGACTATATAAACTGAAGGGTTTAGTCCATAGGACAACATACAATCATACCATAGGCAAGCTTCTAGGGTTTAGCCTCTACGATCTCGTGGTAGATCAACTCTTGTAATGCTCATATCATCAAGAACAATCAAGCATGACGTAGGGTATTACCTCCATCATGAGGGCCCGAACCTGGGTAAACATCGTGTCCCCTGCTTCCTGTTATCATCCACCTTAGACGCACAGTTCGGGACCCCCTACCTGATATCCGTCGGTTTTTACACTCACATTGGTGCTTTCATTGTGAGTTCCACTGTGTCGTCACCATAAGGCTTGATGGCTCCCTCGATCATCGGTAGCGATGTGTTCCAGGGTGAGGTTTTCCTCCCCGGACAGATCTTTGTATTCGGCGGCTTTGCACTGCGGGCCAATTCGCTTGGCCATCTGGAGCAGATCGAGAGCTATGCCCCTGGCCATCAGGTCAGATTCGGAAATTTAAACTACACTGCCGACATCCGCGGAGACTTGATCTTCGACGGATTCGAGCCCGTGTCAGGTGTGCCGCACAGTCACGACGAGCACGACGTAACTCTGCCTTGGACAGTGTTCGGGAGATCACATCTGCAACTACTCCAGCCATCAATCCGGAGCAAATCACGCCATCCGAGAGCGGAGGGGTAGACCCCGCCACGGAGGCCGCACTCTCAGTGGCGATAGAGCCGGATACTGACTTCACCTCTCACGAGAGCCATGTCGCGGAACAACTGGGTTCACCTCCGGCCACGGACTCCGAGCCGCTTACATTCGTGCCCGTCGAATCCGACTGGGCGCCGATCATGGAGTTCACCTCTGCGGATATATTTCAGCACTCGCCCTTCGGCGATGTGCTAAACTCATTGAGGTCCCTCTCCTTGTCTGGAGAACCTTGGCTGAACTATGTCCGGCTAGGATGGATACGAACCACGAAGAAATTTGCTGCCCGCCCACCACCCACTTAGTAGCCACTGTCGATGACTTAAACGACATGCTCAACTTCGACTCCGAAGACATAGACGGCATGGACGAAGATGTAGGAGACGAACAGGATCCAGCGCCCACAGGGCGCCGGACAGCCACTTCATCACATGACATATACATGGTGGATACACCCAAAGAAGGCAATGGCGAAGAAACAACGGAGGATGGCCCCTCCAAGAAGCAACCCAAGCGCCGACGTCAGCGGCGCCGCCCTAAGTCCCGCCATAGCAAAAATGGCGATAACAATTCAAGAGAAAACAACACTCCAGTCGACTTCAGAGGAAACTTCAACAGTCCGGAGAGTCCGCCCGAAAGCTTTGGAACAAGTTTCTCACCAAGAAGAACCAAATCGTCGACTGTCCGGACGCGGAAGCCTTAGCAGTTTTCAAACATAGCGTCCGAGACAAATGGCTCGCCAGACACCTCGGCCAAGAAAAACCGAGAACAATGGCAGCTCTAACAAGTATCATAACCCTCTTTTGCACGGGCGAAGACAGCTGGTTAGCCCGCAGGAGCACCAGCGACCCAAGCACATCTGAAGTCAGGGACGGCAATGGAAAACCACGACGCAATAAAAGCAAGCGTCGAAATAAAGAGGATAGCCCAGATAATACGGTGGTAAACGCCGGATTCAGGGGCTCTCGACCAGGTGAGAGGAAAAAGCCTTTCAAAGGCAGTAGAGACAGACCGTCTGGCCTAAACAAGATTCTTGACAAACTATGTTAGATTAATGGCACCCCCAATAAACCTGCAAATCACACCCATAGAGAATGCTGGGTCTTCAAGCAGGCCGGTAAGCTAAACGCCGAACACAAGGGGGGGAGACACCAAGCGAAGACGAGGATGAACCTCGCCAGCAAAGCGCTGGAGGACAGAAAAAATTCCGACCAGAGGTTAAAACAGTCAACATGATCCATGTGATGAAGAGGAAAATCAACTTGATAAACACACGCGCCATAGAGCCCGTCACCCCTAGGTTCAACCCCTGGTTGGCCTGCCCGATCATTTTTGATCGCGGGGATCACGCGACAAGCATCTGACACAAAGGATTGGCTGCCTTGGTGTTAGACCCAATAATACATGGATACCATCTCACACGAGTCCTCATGGACGGCGGCAGTGGTCTAAACCTGATAGATCAAGACACAGTCCGCGAAATGGGGATAAACCCATCAAAAATAAGCCACCGTACTACTACCTTCAAGGGAGTAATACCAGGCCTAGAGGCCCGCTGCACGGGCCCTCTATTACTATAGGTTGTATTCGGCTCTTCCGACAACTTCCGAAGCGAAAGGTTAAATTTCTACATTGCTCCATACCGATGTGGCTATCAGGCACTACTCGGAAGAGTTGCTTTCGCTCGTTTTAATGCAATCCTGCATTACGCTTCTCTCAAGCTTAAGATGCCCAGTCCATGTGGCACCATCACAGTTAGCGGAAATACTGAGCGTGCTCTACGTGCGGAAAAATGTGTGGCGGCTTTAGCCGCCGAGCACTAGACGGCCTCACCAACCAGAAAAAATGACAGGTCGTCAAGACCACGGACACGGTTAGACGAGTCCGGTGCACCACTACATATACATGAGATGGGTTTGATGATCAAGCCCCCCTAGACGGTACCAGGGGCTTCCCGCGTGTAATCAGGGCTAGTCCAGCTCAACTCGACTTATCTTGAATTTTAATGGTTTATTGATAATAACCAATTTTCTGGCATGACAAATTTCACCTAAGTTCTTCTCTTTTACAGATGACAATCGTGCTACACCCGTCCAGGACATGGCACAACGGAGACATAGGCGTAGACGTGCAGCAAGGACCCGCTCAAAGGTTTCTTTTTAGATAAGACCCTGCGTCAACCTTTTTTACGGTCTCTTGTTGTTCACATCTTCCGGATACTCAACACAACCGAGAAGGATGCCGACGTATTGGCATGTGGCCACGTCAGGATATTGCACATACCTGGACACCCGGGGTTTATTATTCAGGGCATTATTCAGGGCATTATTCAGCCCGACATATGTTATAAAGACCGAATATTTGAGGGAGTGTTCGGCGTCGCGAGTTTGGCCTTATATGCATCAGCTCCGAATCATGTATTTGGTCAAATGTCGGGTTTGCCCGGCTCCCATGTTTTGGTACCTTACGTTCCTCTATATCGGATAAGGTAGCACTGGGAGAACTACTGCGATTGTGGCCTGGTTCATCCGGAGGAGCACCTCAGCAGAGAAAGCCGAAAACTGGCTGTCATGATATAACGCGAGACTGGTCAACCACTCGATGTCTCAGCGGAATCTTGGGGATTCCTCCGCATTAACGAAGGGTCGTTTCCTGGTCATGTATGTACGCGCCCCGTATTCGGACGAGCGCAGAACTACCAGGGGCTATATAGTAGCCCCACCATCAAACTCCTATGGCTAAGTGAAAGTGTTAAACAATATAGTCCGATTGCCTCGTTCGCTGCGCTACCACCTCCTTAATGGACCAAGACGTTGGATCAAGTGTGAATACGCGTGTTTTGCGAACACCCCCGCATTATATTCATGGGGGCGGAAGCCGACGACCGCAAACTTTCAGGTTATATACATATATACATAAACGGCCGCACATGAGGCATCATAATAGTTTCAGGCAAAAGTATAAATACAGCCTTGACAACTCAATAAAACATTGTTCATACAATGGGAGTACATGTCACTAGAACATAATATTCTTTGAGCAATGAGCCTCTGTCGAACGAGCGCCTTCAAGAACTTCTTCAAAGTAGTGCTCGACAGCCACTCGGCCCACGGCCGATCCCTGTGTTGCCACAGTGGTGGCCTCCATCTCTGCCCAGTATGTCTTGACACGGGCACAGGCCATCCGTGCACCCTCTATGCACGCCGACCTCTTCATAGCGTCGATGTGCGACACAACACCAAGGAATTTTTGCACTAAACTAAAGTAACTATTCGGCCTTGGCCCTCCCGGCCACAGATGATCCACAACAGACCTCATGGTGAGTACGGACAACCTATGGAGCTCGGCCGACTCGGCCATTCGCTCATTCAACAGCAGCGGACGCACTGGAGCATGGAACTGTGACCAGAACAACTTTTCCACTTCGCGATCTTTTTGATCCTTGAAGTACTCGGCCGCATCAGCAGCACTTGCCGCCAAATCCACGTAGGCGTCCGCCGAACTCCATTGTTCATCGAGAGGAGCATACTTCGGATCTCTGAACTTTGTCCGCAGCAAGAAGGGCTTCCCAGCCACGATATCCGCAGCTTGATGCAACTCCTCCTTCGTCGCTCTGATTTTAAAGCGGGCTTCCTTGGTTGCTACCATGGCCTTTTTCAGGTCCATCGCCCTCGCTCGGCTTTCTTTATCAAGAAGCTGGTAACGGTCAGCGGCATCTTTCAACTCAATGGCCATCTTGGCTATCCTTTCCTTGCTCTGGCGATGCGCGGACTGCTCGGCCCTCAGCTCTTCGACCGCCTTCAGAGCGGCCGCATCGCTAGTCCTTGCTTGTTCCTTGGCTCGGGCAAGCTCCACCCGAAGGGTCTCCATAGTGGCAGCTCCATCTGCAGTCACAACATAGTAAAGATATTGGCATCACGCTCCTCTTACTTTGCGTTGATCACCGGCAAACCCATCAGTCCGGCTAGCCACTGGAGCTTCAGCCACCTGCACATAAAGGCGGTCTGGTTATTACTTGGGACTATGATCCTCTGTTTGCCGCTGTTTTCGACGACAACCAGAGTCTCAGGGGCTACTATCTGCATAGGGCACACCTAGCGTGTGTGGTACCGTCAAAAACATACACTATGTCACGTACCTCAAAGCCTTTCAGCAGACTCATAAAAGCATCATGCAATCCACTTTCAGCGGATAAAATCTTTTCCACTACCGTAGTCATTAGCGTACGATGCGCTTCTGAGATGGACGCTTGCTCCATAAGATCCTTCAGTGTGTCCGACCGCACACTATATGGTTCCAGACTCTTTCTGTTGCTCTCTTTAGGAGCCGAATACTGAGGACTCCGGGTGGTCAAGGGATTACCCCCTGGCCTTGGCAGATCATGAGAAACCCTCCATGATGACACTTCTGGGTCACCCGCCTCATAAGTCGGGGTGGCAGGGGGAGGTGTTTCGCTCTCCATCATCTCCGGAAGAAGATCCCCCGAAGACGAACTCTGTCGAGAAGGGCTATGATCCAAACTACAAGATATAATCGTCAGTTATTGTCTTCATAAGTAAGGTAGGATATTTTCACTACTAAGTACTTTTTGATTACTTACAGCTCGGTAGAGGGCTGATTCCCTTGCGGACACTGTGCGGCAAGGGTACCCCCCAGGGCAGGACCCTTTGGCGAAGATTTCTTCCCTCATTTGGAAACCTCTGTTTCCGGATCTTCAGAGGTGGTCCTCTTCCTTCCCCGGGGAGAGGGGTGTCAGATTCTTCTCCTTCGTGGAGGCGCTCGTTCCCCCGGTTGGGATGAGTAGTGAGTGAGGCTCGCTTCCAGCCTCTTTATTCCCCCCCTTCATCTTCCTTCGAGGGCACCTGATAAGGCGCCGGCTCCAGCATTCTGTCTAGTACTGGATTGGCCAAGCCCTTGGGAAGGGGGACCGGACACCTGATCATCTTCGCCTTTGTTATCCAGTCCTAGTCAAAAAGCGACTTCTCAGCATGATGCTGTGATAAATAAGAGAAAAGGTGTGTTCGGCCATGGGATTACTTACTTGGGTATCTGGGCAATTACAGCTCAGACCCGCATCCTCAGTGGTGTCCGGACACTTTATTTGTGATCCGAAGAACAACTTGTACATCTCCTCGAGCGTGATGCCGAGGAAGTGCTGAATGATTCGCGGTCCCTCCGGGTTGAACTCCCACAGATGGAGAGGTCTACCTTTGCAAGGCGGGACCTGGCGAACTAGCATGACCTGCATCACCGTGACCAGGTTGACGTCTCTCTCAATGAGATCTCGGATGCGACTCTACAATATCGGCACATCCTTTACTGGACCCCAGTTTAGCCCCTCGTTGATCCATGATGTCAGTTGTGGTGGGGGGGGCGAGCGAAAGGTTGTGATATAAAACCACTCCCGCTGCCACAAACTGGGTACCTCTGGGAAGGAACCCTCTGGCCATGGAGCATTAGCACTTTTGCTTATTATAGCACCTCCGCAATCTACGTGCCGCCCCTCGATCATCTTCGACTTCACGTTGAAGGTCTTGAGCCACAGGTCGAAGTGAGGGGTAATGCGGAGGAAGGCCTCACATACGACGATGAACGACGAGATGTGAAGGAGGGAATCCGGGGCCAGATCATGGAAATCCAGCCGATAGTAGAACATGAGTCCCCTAACAAAGGGGTCCAGAGCAAGGCCTAGTCCTCGGAGGAAGTGAGAGACAAACACAACATTCTCGTTGGGTTTGGGAGTGGGGATGACCTGCCCTCGGGCAGGCAGCCTGTGCAACATTTGGACGGTCAGATATCTGGCCTCTCTCAGCTTCTTAATGTCCTCTTCTGTGACAGAGGAAGGCATCCACCGACCTTGGAGGTTGGATCCGGACATGGTTGAAGGTCCGAAGCGCCTGACCTGAGCCTGGGGTGTTGTAACTCGAGGTGGGGATATGATTCGATTGAGCGCGAGAGGAAAATGGGACATGTCTTGGCCTCTTTATAAAAAAGGGTGAATACCAAGCGTCCTCCTCGCGGCCGTTTTGGAGCTCGCCTAAAATCGAGGAGTCATACCAATGGGAACGAGTGGGTTACCCACATCCGTATTGATGAGAATCCCGTAATAAGGGGGACACAATCTCTGCTTCTACAAGACATGTCAAGAAAACCGCCTTGTGATATGCGCGGTGCTGGTTAAGAAAAACGGTTCGAATAAAGACCGGGCCATGACGTAACGTCGTGCTGTCAAAACATGTCAGCAGATTAAATTTGTGGAAATATTATTCTCTCTACGATGGTATGTGGAACTTGTTTTGCAGAGACGGATACTATCCTTGTGTTAAAAATCTTCTATGGAGTATTCAGAGGAGGAACCCGTCTTGCAATGCCGAAGACAATACTACGCGTCAGACTCATCGTCATTGAAGCCTGGTTGAGGGGCTACTGAGGGAGTCCTGGATTAGGGGGTCTCCGGACAGCCGGACTATATCCTTTGGCCGGACTATTGGACTATGAAGATACAAGATTGAAGACTTCATCCCGTGTCTGGATGGGACTCTCCTTGGCGTGGAAGGCAAGCTAGGCAATACAGATATGTAGATCTCCTCCCTTGTAACTGACTCTGTGTAACCCTAGCCTCCTCCGGTGTTTATATAAACCGGAGGGTTTAGTCCGTAGGACAACATACAATCATACCATAGGCTAGCTTCTAGGGTTTAGCCTCTACGATCTCGTGGTAGATCAACTCTTGTAATACTCATATCATCAAGAACAATCAAGCAGGACATAGGGTATTACCTCCATCAAGAGGGCTCGAACCTGGGTAAACATCATGTCCCCTACTTCCTGTTACTATCTGCCTTAGACGCACAGTTCGGGACCCCCTACCCGAGATCCGCCAGTTTTGACACTGACACGCCCCAAAAGGCCCCTTCCTGCAAACAGGTCTGTAACACCGAGGCTTCGTCCCGAGAGGACCCCGGCCAAGGAGGAAAGGAAGAAACCATGAAGGCGGCGCCTGGGGGTCAAACCGTAGGGGCCGGAAACGTGGGGGAAAAGATTCCCATAGGGTCTGACGGCGGGGGCGACCTTAAGTTCGGTTCGTCACCGGATGCGATTCCAGAGGTTTATACGGCTCCAGAATCAAGAAGGCAGCCTCCTTCAGCTGGAGGGAGTGTGCCTGTTCCGCCGGCGACCTCTGTCCATCCGGAGGTGTCAAATGCTTCGTTGGTGGCATTACGAGACGCGTCCATTGTTGACGAACAGCGTGCCTTTATGGGTGCGGTGATTGAGAAGAGTCAGTCAACCGAGAGTGGACTGAACGAAGCCTGTATCAGCCTTATAAAGGGCTTTGAGGTATGTTCTATAAGTTGCCGAAGAGTGTCATAGTATAGATAGTAGCCCCTAATACCTTGTTCGGTGAAAGAAGGAACCGGACAGGGGGTCGCATTGATGATCCCAGGAAGACTCATTGAGTGATATTGATTTCTGTTCTGTTCCAAGCAGATACCTGTATCGGCTGCTGCCTCTCGTACTGCGGAGATCTCCAGACTGAATCAAAGTTTGGAGCGGGCCATAGAAGAAATTGGCCAATTAAAAATGCAGTTGAGGGATAAACAAGGTATGCACAAGCGTTGCATGCATTTATTGTGAAATCAATGTTCAGTATGAAATAAGCCGCATAATTTGTGCTAGGGGTTATGGCCGAAGTCGAGGCCCTCAAAAGGGCCGTTGCCGAGGCCGAGAAAAAGGCGGCCATGGAGCGGATTCTTCGTGAGAAACACTAAGCCAGAGTTATTAAAGCTGAGCAGGAGCTGCAAGAGGCCGTAAGTAAATGCGTGGCCTTGGAGCAGTGTTTAACGGAGAAAGAGTCCAAACTCACCAAGGCACGTCAAGCCACGAGCGACGCCCGGGGGGAAACCCAAAGCGCCCTGCAGGGCATCCAGGAGGCGAGGAAGATCGCGGCGGGTAAGGCTTTTCCCATGTAAAGCAAGTATTTGAAGGGAAAACTATGTTTCTGATTGTGAATCAGGACTTCTCAGGTGTATTTACCGAGCTACCTCACAGTATATCAGATGCCGCTCAATTCTGCCGAGCCGAAGGAAGGAACACCGCTGATAACTCTTTTGGTCGCAGTATTTGGCACCGAATTATCCGGTGCCTTTTGCCGATCAACTGAAACAGCTGATCGAACTGCATAAGGTGGCGGAACTAGCCATGAAAGATATGGTTATCCGGCTATGGCCTGCCGAGCCGATTCCAAGCAGCTACTTCGGGCTCGTGAGGCGGCTTGTAAGCACTTGCCCTCGACTTGACGTCACCAAGCGGTCGGCCTGTATAGAAGGAGCGCGAATGGCCTTCGCCCTCGCAAAGGTGCACTAGGGGAAGATGGATGCCGAAAAGCTAGTGACTGAGGGACCGCCAGAGGGGAAGGAGCACCGCAAGCCCGAATTGTATTATAAGAGTGTCCTGAAAGGATCCTACCTTGCAGCGGAGCTATGTACCAAGGATATTATATTTTCATGAATGTCGATCATGTTGTCCTTTGTAATGTTTGAACAAGGTCGTTTATATGTTGCATGTTATATAAAAGTTTACCCTCCTATGCGGCCGTTTGTATGTTAAGGCTGAGAGTTGGCCAGTCATAGCTTCTGCCCCCACGTAAGAAGTACGGGGGTGTTCGGGATAAACCTGAGCACTCTTTGTCCTAGTTTTGGGTCCTCCGAAGGAGGTGCTCAGCACAACGAACCAGGCAATCGGACTATAGGGCTTTATCACTCTCACTTAGCCATAGGAGCTTTAGTATGGTCGGCGCAGCCCCTTGTGTTCGGAAGACCGTACTAGGGGCTCCATAAGCGCCTGATCGGAGAAAAAGCCGATCCATCGCACGCTGCATTGGTTATGTCATTATGCGGTAGAAATCCTTAAAGATTTTGTGACCGCTCGAACAGTTGACCATCTCTCGCCGTATCATGACAGTCAGTTTTCGGCTTTCTCTACTGAGGTGCTCATCCGGAAGAACTGGGACATGATCGCAGTAGTTCTCCCAGTGCTACCTTAGCCGATATAGCGGAACGTAAGGTACCAAAACGTGGGAGCCGGACAAACCCAACTATTGACCCAAGACATGATTCGGAGCTGATGCATATAATGCTATAAGTTCGGGGTGCCGAACTTCCATGAAGGTGTTCGGACTTTTATTGCCGTGTTACGGGGAAAACGAAGCCCCTGGCATATTTAAGGCATATCGATGTGTACAGATGCCATTTGACGAAATGATTTCGATAAGAAATAATCAGCAGGTAAACGTCATATAAATCCACATGTTGTATTTGAATAATACGTCTATGCGTATGGGTACAAGTAATGTGATAAAAAAGGAGTTGTGATAGCAGAACCTGCTGTGACCAGGGGAAGAGGTTGAGTGCGGATCCATATTGTAGCCGGACATTCGCTGCAGGGAATGTCTAAGGATCCCCTGACGAGTTCGAGCTGCCTTTGTGGAGTCCGTCCTGGTTGGTGCAAAGGTGAACCCGCAAAGGAAATATAGGAAATGTTTGCGTGCCGGAGGGCGGTTGAACCGCTGAGTACGGCCTGTCATGGCCTTCACCGGAGAGTTTAGTTGACCTCTAGAAGAGCCGAGGTATCCTTCCGCGAAGTAGTTTGGAGCCCCTTGACGGTGTCCGGGGGCCTGGGCGTCCACTCGAGGTTCGGCTGCAAGGTGCTGCTTGTTGTTCGTGCTGCTGAGGCAGTGATGTATTTGTTGGTGCCAAAGGAAGGTTCGGCCTTGCCATGAACCGTGATGACGCCGCGTGGACCGGGCATTTTGAGCTTACGGTAGGCATAATGTGGCACCGCGTTGAATCGAGGGAACGCGGTTCGCCGGAGCTGTGCTTGATAGTCACTGCGGAAAGGGGCGATTTCAAAGATTAACTCTTCGATACGGTAAATTTCTGGTGATCCGAAGATTACCTCGAGGGCAATGGAGCCTGTACAGATAACATCCATACCTGGTATGATGCCTCTAAAGGTGGCTTTAGTGGGCTTGATCGCTGAATGATCGATGCCCATAAGGACTCGAGTGAGGTGGAACCCGTCTACTATTGGGTTGAGGATTAGTGCAGCTGGATTGCCCCGATTGGCGTTAACCAGACAATCCGTGCGGTTGAAGGTGACCGGCCCTAGCTTATATTGTGGGACGGCGAGTTTTGTTGAGCCGTTGTCCCTAAGCATGCATCTCTGGTCTAGTGGGCAATTTGGGTGGTATTTACCACATTCACCGATTGAATATGAGGGGGAAATTTCTTTTGCCCTCCTGTGTTCGACAATATGGGCTCTTCATCCATCGCTATCGTTGCTTTGAGACCCCTCTTCATTTTTGGCGCCTGCCTTGTCGGCTTGTTTGAAGACCCAGCATTCTCTATTGGTATGGGTGGCTGGCGTTTCTTGGGTGCCATGAATTTGGCATTGGCGAGCGAGTATGCCGTCTAGACTGGATGGACCCAGATTTGTATTTTTGGGCGGCCCTTTCCGCTGACTGGACTTTGAGCCCCTGAACCCGGCATTAACTGCCGTATTTTTGGCGTTTTCACCATATTTGTGGCGCTTGTGTTTGTTGCGTCGTGGTTTGCCATTGCTATCCCTGGCTTGTGATATGCCAGGTTTGCTTGCTGTATTGGTACTACGAGCCAACCAGCTATCTTCGCCCGCACAAAAGTGGGTCATAAGTGTCGTGAGGGCTGCCATGGATGTTGGCTTTTCTTGGCCGAGGTGCCGGGCGAGCCATTCGTCATGAATATTATGCTTAAATGCCGCTAAGGCCTCTGCATCCGGACAGTCTACAATTTGGTTCTTCTTGGTTAGGAACCGGGTCCAGAATTTCCTGGCCGATTCGCCTGGCTGCTGAGTTATATGACTTAAGTCGTCAACATCCGGCGGTCGCACGTAAGTGTCCTGGAAATTGTCCAGGAATGCCTCTGCCAGGTTCTCCCAACTTCCTATGGAGTTTTCCGGCAAGCTATTGAGCCAATGCCGAGCCGACCCTTTGAGTTTGAGTGGGAGATACCTGATGGCATGTAGGTCATCCCCACGGGACATATGAATGTGGAGGAAGAAGTCTTCTATCCATACTGCGGGGTCTGTAGTACCATCGTACGATTCGATGTTTACGGGTTTAAACCCTTCTCGGAATTCGTGATCCATTACTTAATCAGTGAAGCATAAGGGGTGTGCGGCGCCACTGTGACGGGCTATATCGCGACGCGGTTCATACGAGTCTTGTCTACCGTGTCCGGCTCGGCCAGATTTGCTTTTAGTGTATCCGGTGTGACAATCATTGATACGCTCCAACGTATTTATAATTTTTGATTGCTCCATGCTATATTATATACTGTTTTGGACATTATTGGGGTTTATTATCCACTTTTACATTATTTTTGGGACTAACCTACTAACCGGAGGCCCAGCCCATAATTGCTATTTTTGCCTGTTTTAGGGTTTCGAAGAAAAGGAATATCAAACGGATTCCAGACGGAATGAAACCTTCGGGAACGTGATTTTCTCAACGAACAGGACCCAGGAGACTTGGACCCTACGTCAAGACACAAGAGAGGAGGCCACGAGGTAGGGGGCGCGCTTACCCCCTCCCCCCAGGCGCGCCCTCCACCCTCGTGGGCCCCATGTTGCTCCACCGACGTACTCCTTCCTCCTATATATACCTACATACCCCCAAACGATCAGATACAGAGCCAAAACCCTAATTCCACCGCCTCAACTTTCTGTATCCACGAGATCCCATCTTGGGGCCTGTTCCAGAGCTCCGCTGGAGGGGGCATCGATCACGGAGGGCTTCTACATCATCACCATAGCCCCTCCGATGAAGTGTGAGTAGTTCACCTCAGACCTACGGGTCCATAATTATTAGCTAGATGGCTTCTTCTCTCTTTTTGGATCTCAATACAATGTTCTCCCCCTCTCTTGTGGAGAACTATTCGATGTAATCTTCTTTTTGCGGTGTGTTTGTTGAGACCGATGAATTGTGGGTTTATGATCAAGTCTATCTATGAATAATATTTGAATCTTCTCTGAATTCTTTTATGTATTATTGGTTATCTTTGCAAATCTCTTGGAATTATCAGTTTGGTTTGGCCTACTAGATTGATCTTTCTTGCAATGGGAGATGTGCTTAGCTTTGGGTTCAATCTTGTGGTGTCCTTTCCCAGTGATAGTAGGGGCAGCAAGGCACGTATTGTATTGTTGCCATCGAGGATAACAACATGGGGTTTTCATCATATTGCATGAGTTTATCCCTCTACATCATGTCATCTTGCTTAAGGCGTTACTCTGTTTTCATTAACTTAATACTCTAGATGCATGCTGGATAGCGGTCGATGAGTGGAGTAATAGTAGTAGATGCAGGCATGAGTCGGTCTACTTGTCTCGGACGTGATGCCTATATACATGATCATACCTAGATATTCTCATAACTATGCTCAATTCTGTCAATTCCTCAACAGTAATTTGTTCACCCATCGTAGAATACTTATGCTCTTGAGAGAAGCCACTAGGGAAATCTATGGCCCCCCGGTCTATCTTCATCATATTAATCTTCCAATACTTAGTAATTTCCTTTGCTTTTTTACTTTGCTTTTATTTTACTTTGAATCTTTATCATAAAAATACCAAAAATATTATCTTATCAAATCTATCAGATCTCACTCTCGTAAGTGGCCGTGTAGGGATTGACAACCCCTTATCGCGTTGGTTGCGAGGATTTAATTGTTTTGTGCAGGTACGAGGGACTCGCGCATAGCCTCCTACTGGATTGATACCTTGGTTCTCAAAAATTGAGGGAAATACTTACGCTACTTTGCTGCATCATCCCTTCCTCTTCGGGGAAAACCAACGCAGTGCTTAAGAGGTAGCAAGAAGGATTTCTAGCACCGTTGCCGGGGAGTCTATGCAAAAGTCTATATACCAAGTACCCATCACAATCCCTATCTCCCGCAGTACATAATTTTCCATTTGCCTCTCGTTTTCCTCTCCCCCACTTCACCCTTTCTGTTTTATTCACCATGTCTCTCTATCCTCCCTCTCATTCTCTATTTGCCTCTTTTTGCCTGCTTGCTTTTTGTTCGCTTGTGTGTTAGTTTGCTTGCTTGTCACGATGGCTCAAGATAACACTAAATTGTGTGACTTTACCAATACCAACAACAATGATTTTATTAGCACTCCGATTGCTCCTCTTACCCATGCTGAATCTTGTGAAATTAATACTGCTTTGCTTAATCTTGTCATGAAAGATCCGTTTTCCGGCCTTCCTAGTGAAGATGCCGCTACCCATCTAAATAGCTTCGTTGATTTGTGTGATATGCAAAAGAAGAAAGATGTGGATAACGATATTGTTAAGTTGAAGCTATTTCCTTTTTGGCTTAGAGATCGTGCTAAAGCTTGGTTTTCGTCTTTGCCTAAAAATAGTATTGATTCATGGAATTGTTGGGGAACATAGCAGAATTTTAAAAAATTTCTACGCATCACCAAGATCAATCTATCGAGTCATCTAGCAAGGAGGGAGAGGAGAGTGCATCTATATACCCTTGTAGATCGCGAGCGGAAGCGTTTAAGAGAACGGGGTTGATGGAGTCATACTCGTCGTGATCCAAATCACCGATGACCTAGCGCCGAACGGACGGCACCTCCACGTTCAACACACGTACGGTTGGGAAGACGTCTCCTCCAACTTGATCCAGCAAGGGGGAAGGAGAGGTTGATGGAGATCCAGCAGCACGATGACGTGCTGGTGGGAAATACGGCGATCTCGGCAGGGCTTCACCGAGCACTGCGAGAAGGAGAGGTGTCACGGGAGGGAGAGGGAGGCGCCAGGGGCTAGGGTGCGGCTGCCCTCCCTCCCCCACTATTTATAGGACCCTAGGAGGTGCCGTCCCTAGGAGATCCAATCTCCAAGGGGGGGGCGGCCAAGGGGGTGGCTTGCCCCCCAAGCCAAGTGGGGCGCCGCCCACCCTTAGGGTTTCCAACCCTAGGCGCAGGGGGAGGCCCAAGGGGGGCACACCAGCCCACTAGGGGCTGGTTCCCCTCCCACTTCAGCCCATGGGGCCCTCCGGGATAGGTGGCCCCACCCGGTGGACCCCCGGGACACTTCCGGTGGTCCCGGTACAATACCGATTACCCCCGAAACTTTCCCGATGGCCGAAACTTGACTTCCTATATATAAATCTTCACCTACGGACCATTCCGGAACTCTTCTTGACGTCCGAGATCTCATCGGCACTCCAAACAACTTTCGGGTTACCATATACTAATATCTCAACAACCCTAGCGTCACCGAACCTTAAGTGTGTAGACCCTACAGGTTCGGGAGACACGCAGACATGACCGAGACGATCTCCGGTCAATAACCAACAGCGGGATCTGGATACCCATGTTGGATCCCACATGCTCCTCGATGATCTCATCGGATGAACCACGATGTCGAGGATTTGATCAATCCCGTACACAATTCCCTTTGTCAATCGGTACGTTACTTGCCCGAGACTCGATCGTCGGTATCCCAATACCTTGTTCAATCTCGTTACCGGCAAGTCACTTTACTCGTACCGTAATGCATGATCCCGTGATCAACCACTTGATCACATTGAGCTCATTATGATGATGCATTACCGAGTGGGCCCAGAGATACCTCTCCGTCATACCTGTAGTGTACCTTTATAGTCACCCAGTTATGTTGTGATGTTTGGCACACCCAAAGCACTCCTACGGTATCCGGGAGTTGCACAATCTCATGGTCTAAGGAAATGATACTTGACATTCAGAAAAGCTCTAGCAAATGAACTACATGATCTTTAAGCTATGCTTAGGATTGGGTCTTGTCCATCACATCATTCTCCAAATGATGTGATCCAGTCATCAATGACACCCAATGTCCATAATCAGGAAACCATGACTATCTTTTGATCAACGTGCTAGTCAACTAGAGGCTCACTAGGGACGTGTTGTGGTCTATGTATTCACACATGTATTAGGATTTCCGGATAACACAATTATAGCATGAATAATAGACAATTATCATGATCAAAGAAATATAATAATAACCATTTTATTATTGCCTCTAGGGCATATTTCCAATAGTCTCCCACTTGCACTAGAGTCAATAGTCTAGTTACATTGTGATGAATCGAACACCCACGCAGTTCTGGTGTTGATCATGTTTTGCTCTAGGGAGAGGTTTAGTCAACGGATCTGCCACATTCAGATCCGTATGTACTTTACAAATATCTATTTCTCCATTTTGAACACTTTCATGAATGGAGTTGAAGCGACGCTTGATATGCCTGGTCTTCCTGTGAAACCTGGGCTCCTTGGCAAGGGCAATAGCTCCAGTGTTGTCACAGAAGAGAGTCATCGGGCCCGACGCATTGGGTATGACTCCTAGGTCGGTAATGAACTCCTTCACCCAGATTGCCCCTTGTGCTGCCGCCGAGGCTGCCATGTACTCCGCTTCACATGTAGATCCCACCACAACGCTTTGCTTGCAACTGCACCAGCTTACTGCCCCACCATTCAAAATATACACGTATCCGGTTTGTGACTTAGAGTCATCCAGATCTGTGTCGAAGCTAGCATCGATGTAACCCTTTATGACGAGCTCTTCGTCACCTCCATAAACGAGAAACATATCCTTAGTCCTCTTTAGGTACTTCAGGATATTCTTGACCGCTGTCCAGTGTTCCATGCCGGGATTACTTTGGTACCTTCCTACCAAACTTACGTCAAGGTTTACATCAGGTCTGGTACACAACATAGCATACATTATAGACCCTATGGCCGAGGCATAGGGGACGACACTCATCTTTTGTCTATCTTCTGCCGTGGTGGGGCATTCAGCCGTGCTCAATCTCGTACCTTGCAATACAGGCAAGAACCCCTTCTTTGACTGATCCATTTTGAACTTCTTCAATATCTTGTTAAGGTACGTACTCTGTGAAAGACCAATGAGGCGTATTGATCTATCTCTATAGATCTTGATGCCTAATATATAAGCAGCTTCTCCAAGAACCTTCATTGAAAAACACTTGTTCAAGTAGGCCTTTAGGCTTTCCAAGAATTCTATATCATTTCCCATCAACAGTATGTCATCCACATACAATATGAGAAATTCTACAGAGCTCCCACTCACTTTCTTGTAAATGCAGGCTTCTCCATAAGTTTGCGTAAACCCAAACGCTTTGATCATCTCGTCAAAACGAATGTTCCAACTCCGAGATGCTTGCACCAGCCCATAAATCGAGCGTTGGAGCTTGCACACCTTGTCAGCATTCTTAGGATCGACAAAACCTTCCGGCTGCATCATATACAATTCTTCCTTAAGGAAACCATTAAGGAATGGCGTTTTGACGTCCATTTGCCATATCTCATAATCATAGAATGCGGCAATTGCTAACATGATTCGGACGGACTTCAGCTTCACTACGGGTGAAAAAGTCTCATCGTAGTCAACCCCTTGAACTTGTCGATAACCCTTAGCGACAAGCCGAGCTTTATAGATGGTTACATTACCATCCGCGTATGTCTTCTTCTTAAAGATCCATTTATTTTCTATGGCTCGCCGATCATCGGGCAAGTCAGTCAAAGTCCATACTTCATTTTCATACATGGATCCTATCTCGGATTTCATGGCTTCCAGCCATTTGTCGGAATCCGGGCCCGCCATCGCTTCTTCATAGTTCGAAGGTTCACCGTTGTCTAACAACATGATTTCCAAGACAGGGTTGCCGTACCACTTTGGTGCGGAACGTGTTCTCATGGACCTATGAAGTTCAGTAGCAACTTGATCTGAAGCTTCATGATCATCATCATTAACTACCTCTCTAGTCGGTGCAGGCACCTCAGGAACATTTTCTTGAGCTGCGCCACTTACCGGTTCAAGAGGTAATACTTCATCGAGTTCTACTTTCCTCCCACTTATATCTTTCGAGAGAAACTCTTTCTCTAGAAAGGATCCATTCTTGGCAACAAAGATCTTGCCTTCGGATCTGAGGTAGAAGGTATACCTAATAGTTTCTTTAGGGTATCCTATGAAGACGCATTTTTTCGACTTGGGTTCGAGCTTTTTAGGTTGAAGTTTCTTGACATAAGCATCGCATCCCCAAACTTTTAGAAACGACAGCTTAGGTTTCTTCCCAAACCATAATTCATACAGTGTCGTCTCAACGGATTTCGACGGAACCCTATTTAAAGTGAATGCGGCAGTCTCTAAAGCATAGCCCCAAAATGACAGCGGTAAATCGGTAAGAGACATCATAGATTGCACCATATCCAATAGAGTGCGATTACGACGTTCGGACACACCATTACGCTGAGGTGTTCCACACGAGGTGAGTTGTGAAACTATTCCACATTTCCTTAAGTGTGTGCCAAATTCGTGACTCAAGTATTCTACCCCACAATCTGATCGCAAGAACTTGATTTTCTTGTCACGTTGATTCTCAACCTCACTCTGAAATTCCTTGAAATTTTCAAAGGTCTCAGACTTGTGTTTCATTAAGTAGACATATCCATATCTACTCAAGTCATCAGTGAGGGTGAGAACATAACGATAGCCACCGCGAGCCTCAACACTCATTGGACCGCACACATCAGTATGTATGATTTCCAATAAGTTGGTTGCTCGCTCCATTGTTCCTGAGAACGGAGTCTTGGTCATTTTACCCATGAGGCATGGTTCGCACGTGTCAAATGATTCATAATCAAGAGACTCCAAAAGTCCATCGGCATGGAGCTTCTTCATGTGTTTGACACCTATGTGACCAAGGCGGCAGTGCCACAAGTATATGGGACTATCATTATCAACCTTACATCTTTTGGTATTCACACTATGAATATGTGTAACATTACGCTCGAGATTCATTAAGAATAAACCATTCACCAGCGGAGCATGACCATAAAACATATCTCTCATATAAATAGAACAACCATTATTCTCAGATTTAAATGAGTAGCCATCTCAAATTAAACGAGATCTTGATACAATGTTCATGCTCAAAGCTGGCACTAAATAACAATTATTGAGGTTTAAAACTAATCCCGTATGTAAATGTAGAGGTAGCACGCCGACGGCGATCACGTCGACCTTGGAACCATTCCCGACGCGCATCGTCACTGTCGGAGTAAATGACCACGGGTAGCCTAGCTGGCTCCCCCTGGCCCTTCTGAAAAAATTACGAGCCGATCCGGCCCTCAAGAATCCAAGATGTGGGGCCGCCTTCCCCTTGCCGGCTGTCTCCCAGGCCGACTATCGGAAGGCGGCCCGGCTTTAGCATTCATGAAGAAAGCCGCGGGAGGGCCGGCTCCAAGAAGCCGTCCGCAAGAAGCCGACTCCCACAAAGCGGTCAAGATCGTACCCTCGAAGTCTGCATCCACATAACAGCGATGTGATGGGGCGTGGCTACAGTCAAGCCTGCCACCCCCGAATCCCGGAGCATGCCTGGCACAGTGCGCCGTACGGGGTGGCAATGACCCGTCCGGCGCGACACTGTTGCCATGTTGACCCTGATGCCACCCACGACGGGCTGTCAGCGCGGCCCACGGGCGGTGGGCCCCTTCAGGCAGAGAGACTCCCGAAGGCGGCCAGGCCTCCCCCAGTCGGCCCAAGACGGGGCTTGCTCCCCACAGCCGGCTTGCTTCCTCCCTCGAAGGAGACGCCCCATTAAGGGGACAAGACGGGGCGTGGCTACAGCGATCACCTGCCGGGCGGCGGCACTGTAGCCATGCTGACCTCGACGAAGCCCTCGTCACCAGGTTTGAGGCAACAGTAACCAGCCACCGACAAGGCCCTTGACAGTGGGGCCTGCCTGTCGACCATGGAGCCGGCAGCCGGCGGGCCCCAACGGCCGGCACAGAAGCCGGCGAGCGTAGACACAGACGGCTTGGCCCCACGCCCAGCCGGATTACCATTGTACCCCCAGGGGGTGGGCCTATATAAACCCCCCGGGGCACCCATGCAATGGGTGGATCGGAGCTAGCTTTAGACATCACATAGAGAGGAGAGGAGAGTGAGCCGTGCCCTTCTTCTTCCTCTCGCCAAATAGCTCAAGGAGCATCTTGTAGCCACTCGTTCATCTAGTGATCATGCGGAGACCCCGCAGAGCAGCAGTAGGGGTGTTATCTCCTCGGAGAGCCCTGAAGTTGGGTAAGTTTTGCCGACGTGCATGTCTTCGCCTCATCCCGCTTCCAGGCACCGGCGACGTCTTACTGGCTCCCACAATGATAAGCCACCCGTTGGCATATGTCGCACCTACCACCCGACATTTGGCGCCCACCATGGGGCCAGGTGCACTGTCGTCCGGAGACCTGTCCTGGACGGGAACCCTCTTCCTCCCCAGCGAGCGTAGCCAGCCCGGCACGCCCGATGGCGCTTGCCACAACGCGCTGCAAGGCGTCGCCAACGTCTGTAAAGCGAGCGGCCTCACCGATCTCCTTGACGAGACCCTCATCTCCGACGAGCTCGCCTCTGACGCGGGCACCGTCCACCTCGTCACCCTCATCGGCCAGCTCCACGTCTCCGGCGAGCTTGCTGTGGACTTGGAGTCTATTGGCTCCACCGATCCGATGCCTATCGACTCTGACACGGCCTCGCTCGATGCTTTCCCCACCGACGTCCCGATCTACAACGACCGGCTTCCCCGAGCCGATGGCTGCGACGGTGCCACCACCGAGGTGATGGTCATCGGCCACGGCGGCGCTTCTGGCGAGAACGCCCTCGACGCCCCACATGCAGCAGTCCACGACTTGTCCATCCCCCTCCCGGCCGATGCCGACGCCGAAGCACTGGAGGCTCGCCACCTCGCCCTCCTCGCGGAGGGCCGAAAGTTGGCTTCCATGAGACGCCTCACCGAGGCCCACCAGCGCGAAGCCGATCGTGCCGCCTTTGGCACGCCGCCCCCAGGCGGGCCAAGCCGAGCCGGTGTTGTCAGACAGCGCGGTGCTGCCCTCGCCGACATGCTAGGAGTCGACCGCCCAGTCTACGCCACTCCACTCGAGAACCTGCGCGCTGCCCAGGCGGCCGTAGACGAGCTAGACGGACTGGGAGCCGAAGAACTCCCCCACATGACCAGACGCTTCCAGCAACTAATCGATGCAGCCGCACAGCGGCACGAAGCCGACGCCCACGCGGAAAGCCCTCCGCCGCGGCGAGAGCACGGCGCGACGTCCCGGACGCCTACTGCGGGTAAAACCCGTGGGCGACATGAGAAGGAGCCGGCCGCCAGCCGAAGCCGAACCCGGACCTCCATCGAGCGAGATGCAGAAGGCCGTCCCCAGGCCGTGGAGCGGCGGGGCAACACGCCTCCGCCTCCGCCTCGTGGGGAGAGATATCCCACCCCACCGCCTGTCGCGCATCCGACTCTCAGCGGCCGACTAGGTCTCCGTGAAGGAGTCGGCGAGAACGACGCCCGCCATCGGATCGACCGCCTAGCGCGATTCCTGGCGCTAGAAGAAGAAGATGATGTCGGCCCGCCTTGCTTCGGCCCCCGCATCCGCGACGAGCCTTTCCCCAAAGGGTTCTTGCTCCCAAGAGACACGCCCAAGTACAACGGCTCCGTGAAGCCGGAAGATTGGTTGATCGACTACTCCACAGCAGTTCGCATAGCAAACGGCAACAGGCGCGTCGCCGTGAAGTACGTGCCCCTCATGCTGCAAGGCACGGTGCGGACCTGGCTCAATAGCCTCAGGTCCTACAGCATCAACAGCTGGCTAGACTTCACAGAGGCCTTCGTCCACAACTTCACCAGCACCTACAAGCGGGCCCCCAAGCCCAGACAGCTCTCCTTGTGCGTGCAAGGCCCCGCCGAATCCACTCGCGACTACCTCACGCGTTGGGCCGAGCTCCACAACTCTTGCGAAGGGGTGCACGAGGTGCAAGCCATAGAATACTTCACCGCCGGATGCCGAGAAGGCACCCTCCTTAAGCACAACCTCCTCTGCGATGAGCCGACTACCCTCGACGAGCTTCTGGTCATAGCGGACAAGTACGCCACCGCCGACTCCTCAATGAAGACTGAACTCCGGGTAAACGCGTCCGGAAAGGTAATCAACCCGGCGCCCAAGACGCCGGCTGGGGACTCCGGCCGATGCCCGTACCAGAACGACCACAAGCGCAAGGGCCCCGTGCCGCTCTCCACCAGTCGGCAGGTGGCCACATTCGAGGACAAGCAGCCTGAAGGGCGGCCCGCACCCAAGAAGCAGAAGGGCGGCAGGCCGGCTTGGCAGCCGACCTTCTCCTATGAGCAAACTTTTGATGCCCCGTGCAAGTTCCATAGCGGCGCGAAGCCGTCCAACCACACAACCCGGAAGTGCCATTGGCTTACCCGAATCTCCAAAGGCGAAGGGCTCGCGCCGCCTCCGCATGCTGGTCCGCTGCCTCCGGCTCCGCTGCTGCCGACTGCTCGGCCAGCAGTCGGAGCTGTGAACGATGAGTTCCCCGACGAGCATGCCGCCTATGTCGTCTTTACAAGCCAGCCCGAAGGCCGGCATAGCAGACACCGAGAGCACCAGGAAGTCAACATGGTCGCTACCAACCCCGCTGAGCACATGCACTGGTCAGAACAGCCTATCAGCTGGAGCCGGGCCGACCACCCAGAGGTGATGCCATCTCCCGGCTCTTATGCGTTGGTTTTGGATACCACCCTTGCAACGGACAGATGCGCCGCCCATTTATCCCGCGTGCTGATAGACGGGGGAGCAGCATCAACATCCTGTACCGTGACACCCTGGAGAAGCTGAACGTCAAGACGAAGCAACTCATGCCTACTCGGACTGTGTTCCATGGCATTGTACCTGGCCTGTCCTGCGCCCCCATTGGCAAGATCAAGATTGACGTTCTCTTTGGGGACAAGGATCATTTTCGTCGAGAAGCGATCTGGTTTGAAGTGGTGGACCTGGAGAGCCCCTACCATGCATTGCTTGGCCGTCCTGCCTTGGCCAGGTTCATGGTTGTTCCCCACTATGCTTACCTCAAGATGAAGATGCCGAGAGCCAAGGGCATCATCACCATAGCCGGCGATTACAAGAAATCTTCCGAGTGCGCTGCAGCCAGAAGCCGGCTGGCAGAGTCCCTTGTGATTGCCGAAGAAAAGAAGATGTTGGACCGAGTCGTGGCCATGGCCGGCAAGCACCCGGCCCTGCCCCCCGATCCCAAGGAGTGTGATGCCCAAGGATCTTTCCAGCCGGCCAAGGAGACGAAGAAGATACCTCTTGACCCCGAGCACCCAGAAAAGTTTGCCGTCATCGGGGCAAACCTAAACAGCAAATAGGAAGGCGAGCTCGCCGACTTCCTCCATGAGAATCGGGATATCTTCGCATGGTCCCCTAAGGACATGCCGGGTGTTCCGAAGGAATTCGCCGAGCACAAGCTACACGTCCGAGAAGGCGCAAACCAGTCAAACAACCCCCCACCGACTGTCGGAGGAGAAAAGAAGGATTGTGGGAGAGGAGATAGCCCGGCTTCTAGCAGCCGACTTCATTATGGAGGTTTTCTTTCCAAAGTGGCTCGCCAACCCGGTCCTCGTGCTAATGAAGAACAACAAGTGGCGCATGTGCATAGACTACACGAGCCTCAACAAGGCCTGCCCCAAAGATCCCTTTGCCCTGCCAAGGATTGATCAAGTGATAGACTCCACTGCCAGATGCGAGCTATTGAGTTTCTTGGATGCTTACTCAGGATACCACCAGATAAAGCTAGATCCGGCTGACCGCCTGAAGACCGCCTTCATCACGCCATTCGGAGCTTTCTGCTACCTGACTATGACATTCGGCTTAATAAATGCCGGTGCCACTTTTCAACGTTGCATGCAGAAGTGCCTCCTCAAGCAGCTCGGCAGAAATGCCCACGTCTACGTAGACGACATTGTGGTGAAGACGGAGAAGCACGACACCTTGCTGGAGGACATCAAGGAAACATTTGAGAACCTGCGCCGGTTCCAGATCAAGCTCAACCCCGAGAAATGCGTGTTCGGAGTGCCAGCCGGCCAGCTCCTAGGCTTCCTGGTCTCCGAACGCGGCATCGAATGCAACCCAGTAAAGATCAAGGCCATTGAGAGAATGGCGATTCCCACCAAATTTCGAGACGTCCAGAAGTTCACCGGGTGCTCGGCCTCCCTGAACCGCTTCATCAGCCGGCTCGGAGAGAAAGCTCTCCCCTCTACCGCCTCATGAAGAAGACCACTCACTTCGAGTGGAACGACCAAGCGGACCGAGCTTTTCACGAGCTAAAGAAGATGCTGGCCACGCCGCCTGTCCTGGCGGCGCCGACTGAGAAAGAGCCCATGCTCCTCTACATTGCTGCAACCAGTCGGGTGGTCAGCACCGTCATTGTAGTCCAGTGCCCAGAAGAGGGCCGAGCCCAGCCGGTCCAGAGGCCGGTGTACTATTTGAGCGAGGTGCTGTCTACCTCAAAGCAGAACTACCCGCACTACCAGAAGATGTGCTATGGAGTGTACTTCGCCGCCAAGAAGCTGATGCCCTACTTCCAAGAGCACCCCATCACGGCCGTATGCACCGCCCCTCTTGCCGAGATCATAGGCAGCTGGGATGCATCCAGCCGGGTGGCGAAATGGGCCATCGAGCTGGCCCCCTACACGATCTTCTACCAGCCTCGCACCGCCATAAAGTCCCAAGCATTGGCCGACTTCCTCGTCGACTGGGCTAAGACCCAGTACCTACCGCCAGCTCCCGACTCCACTCATTGGCGCATGCACTTCGACGCGTCCAAGATGCGCACCGGCTTGGGAGTCGGCGTCATCCTCACCTCTCCCAAAGGCGACAAGCTCAGATACACGTTGCAAATTCACTTTGCCGCCTCCAACAACGTGGCCGAGTACGAGGCGCGCATACACGGGCTCCGGCTTGCCAAAGAGCTCGGCATACGCCGGATCCTATGTTACAGCGACTCGGACTTGGTAGTCCAGCAATCATCCAACGACTAGGATGCCAAGGACGCAAATATGGCAAGCTACCGCTTCCTCGTTCAGCAGATCAGCGGGTACTTTGAAGGATGCGAGTTCCTCCACGTACCGCGGGCCGACAATGAGCCAGCTGATACCCTGGCTCGAATAGGCTCCACTCGGCAGGCAATACCAACCGGTGTCTCTCTGCAACGCCTCCTCAAGCCGTCTATCAAGCCGTCTCCAGAGTCCGATTCCATCTTCGTGCCGCCTGACCCCGACGCGGCCGGGTCCGGCTCGAAGAAGCAAGCAGGTGACCCGGGGACTTCGATAGTCGGCCCAGGGACGTCAGTAGGCGGCTCGGGGACTTCCGTAGTTATGCCCGACCTGGGGACTGCCACACCCGGCTCAGGGACTGCGGTAGTCGGCCCGGGGACTACACCAACACAACAGGCGGCGGCCGACTGCAGCATTTCACCACCCAGCCCGCCCGCCCTGGTCGCAGTAGCCGTGTTGGCAACAGAAGAAGTCGCAGCTCCATCATGGGCTCAGTCCATCCTCAACTTCCTAATAAACCAAGATCTGCCGACTGACGAAACAAAGGCAAGACATGTCCAACGCCAAGCCGGAGCATACACAATCGTCAACAAAGAGCTCGTCAGGCGCAGTGTCACTGGAGTCTTCCAGCGATGCTCGAGCAAGAGAAGGGCATTGCAATCCTCAGAGACATCCACCAAGGAGAATGCGGCCACCATGCGGCCTCAAGATCACTCGTCGCCAAAGCTTTCCGCCATGGGTTCTTTTGGCTGACTGCTTTGGATGACGCCAAGGAGTTAGTTAAACATTGTAAAGGGTGCCAAGTCTTCAGCTCCAAGCAACACATGCCGGCTTCGGCACTCAAGACAATTCCCCTCACTTGGCCCTTCGCCGTTTGGGGACTGGACATGGTGGGCCCATTCAAGACGGCGCGCAGCGGCATGACACATCTGCTTGTCGCCGTGGACAAATTCATCAAATGGATTGAGGCAAAGCCGATCAAGAAGCTGAATGGGCCGACTGCCGTGACATTCATCGCAGATATAACAACTCGCTATGGCGTGCCACACGGTATCATCACCGACAATGGCACGAATTTCACCAAGGGAGCATTGGCACGTTTCTGCGTGACGCAGGGCATCCGATTGGACTTAGCGTCCGTTTCCCACCCGCAGTCAAACGGCCAAGTCGAGCGAGCCAACGGCCTCATCCTTTCCGGCATCATGCCCCGACTAGTCGTACCACTGGAACGTTTGGCCGGCTGTCGGCTCGATGAGCTGTCGGCCATCCTTTGGAGTCTGCGCACTACTCGAAACAAGTCAACCGGCTTCACTCCTTTCTTCCTCGTGTACGGTGCCGAGGCGGTCATCCCAACTGACATCGAGTTCGACTCGCCTCGGGTAACCATGTACACAGAGGCGGAGGCCAAGGAAGCACGAGAAGACGATGTCGACCTGCTGGAAGAAGGCCGGCTGTTAGCGCTCAGCCGGTTCGCCATCTACCAGCAGGGCTTGCGCTGCTACCACAGCCGGAAGGTCAGACCAAGATCTTTCCAAGAAGGCGACCTCGTGCTCCGGCTGATCCAGCGAACAGCCGGCCAGCACAAGCTCTCGGCCCCTTGGGAAGGCCCCTTTGTCATCAGCAGAGCACTGGGAAATGACTCCTACTACCTGATCGACGCACAGAAGCCGAAGTTACGAAAGAGAGACGACTCTGGCAAGGAGTCGGAACGACCATGGAACACCAACCTCCTCCGAAGATTTTACAGTTGAAATGCAGTATGTATCATGCTAACTTTTGTGATAAGTACGAGACAATAGGCCCCCCGAGGAGAGCTTGGGGACTGCCATCTTTTATCTATAAATGAAGAGTATCATGGTTATGATCATGTCATTACATTCACTTTTTTCGTCCAGCACCGGGTTCGACTAGTCGGCCCGGGGACTGGCCGCCTTGAGTTATATTAGAAGTCCTACCCGCGGTCAGACAAGTAGTGTGCCGGCACCCAAGCCTTCTCTTGCCAAAAGTCGCAGTTCGAAGAACCGGCTGTTCGGCTGGCAAGAGTTAAAGGCAGGAAAGGACGCCCACACGAAAAACGGCTAGGGACTAATGGACTAATATAACAAAAGCCGGTTTTTCTCCCACCATCGATCGACTACCTGAGTAGCCGGCCGGCCGGCTTCCATTCACCTCGCTTCAATCTAAGAAAGCTCGAGTACTTTCCTTCCCCCAAAAAAATTAATAAATATAGCCAAGTTCTTCCCTAGCCACAGGCTGCAGAGCAGCTGCCGGTTGGGAAGGCAGCAGCCAGGGGACGGCGGCAAAGGAAACAGCCTAAAGATAAAAAGCATACGTGAATGGAAGCCAAACACACACACGATCATATTTACACAAAAGGCCTTCGAAAGGCCAGCATTCAACATAGTTTGAATACACCCCCAGTGGGTGGAACTACGCAAGTTTAATAAAAAATGTTCAAAGAGTAACGAGCAGGAAAAGCAAGGACGACAGATTAAGCCAAGGGAGCGACTGGTGAGTCGGGCAGGTTGGTAGAGACGGCAGTGCTGGCTGGAGGAGTGGCCGGCTGGCGAACCTCGGCATGATCACCACCTCCCGCAGAGGGCGCGCTAGCACGTGCCTCGTTGCTGGAGGCACGGTCAGGCTGGGGCTGGCTGGTTGCTTCACCGGCCGGCTCGACGTCTTCGCCTTCCTCTCCTTCGTCGTCTTCACCTTCATCGCTGGAAGCGATCTCCTCCGCCGAGTCCTCACCCGCTGCCGGGTCCAGCCCGAACCATTCCTCCGGCTGGGCAACACCGTCGTCATTTATCTTAGGAGCAAAGACGCTGATGTCAGTGCACTCGGCGATCGTCGAGGCACGCTGAGCGATAGCCGGCCGCACCTCCTCCATCTCCTCGTCGGCCTCCAGTCGCCAGGTGCGCAGCTGGTCCAGGTTCAGCCCGGGATACCTGGCTCGGATGAACTCCAGCGCCCGCCCAGCTCCAAGCTGGGCCGCCGATGCCTTCCAGGCCTCGAAGCGGCCAACCACAACCTCCAGCCAGTCGGCAGTCTGACTCGGGGTGCGGGGAATCGCTTCGCCCAGCCAGAGGGCGGCCAACACCTACGCCCCGGCGCGCTGGAGGCGGCGGAGCATGCGGTGAGCCGGCTGCAGCCGGGCTTGGACCGCCAAGAGTTGCTCCTCAACCGTCCGGTTCGCGTCCGGCGCGATTTCAGCCCCCGCCTGCCGGCGCGCCTCGTGGTGGGCCTCGATGGTCTGGGTGGCAAAGACGGAGTAGCCGGGGAAGTAGTCTGCACAAAGAACAAAAGGCAGCACAAGTCAGAAGACAAAGGAGAAATCAATAAGGAAAGAAGTCGTCAGGGAAGATCCGACCCGACTGCTCAGCAGTCGGCCCGAATCTCGGGGACTACACCCAGTGGGTGCGCTGACGCGCCCCCACAGGAGATGAACGAGACAAAGCACGCACTCCGGCTGTTGGTCAGGTCCTCGGTTTTCCGGCCCAGCTCCTGAGCCTGGGAGTTGAAGGCAGCAGCGCGGAGGTTATGGTATTCCTGGAAGATCAGACAGGATGCAAGGATAAGATAGCTGTCAGGACCTAGTAAGTTCCAAGCTGCCTGCTCAGCAGCCGGCTCGGAACTCAGGGACTACACCCAGTGGGTGCGCTGACGCGCCCCCACGGAAGAAATCAAAAAAGCAAAACAACCAAGGCCAGAAGGCTCACTCGGATGACGGCCCGCGTCGTGAGGAACTCTTGGGTATATCGCTGCAGCGGAGCGGCCTAGGCTTGAAGCCGGTTCCAGACCTCCTGGGCTGCCGTGTACAGCTCGGCCGTCCCCCTGCTGGGCGTCCACTCGGACGTGCTGGAGCTGGCCGCCTCCAAGGCCTCCACCGTTTGGCTGGCGCCCGCAGCTCGGTGCGGCTCCGGCGCGGAGGTAGCTCCCCCTACGCGCCGGCGAAATGCCGGCTGCACCTCGAGGCCGGCCCCTGCCTCCGGCTCGCCCCCGGCCGACTGCTCTGGCACCGCGGCTGGTTGGCCGCTTTGGCCCGCTCCAGTCGGCGCCGTCTGCGGCGCCTCCTCCACGAAGACCACGTGGTCCTCCCTCCTCTCCATCACCGGCGGGTCTTGGTCGACCTCCTCCGACGGGGGCACGGGGATGTCGGGGGCCACGGCGCGGAGGGGAACCACGAGCAGCGGAGGCTGGTTGTGCGAGGACTCCGCCTCCGTCTCCGCGGCTGCCGCCTCCGCCTCCGCGGCTGCTGCCTCCGCCCGGGCCTTGGCCGCCATGTCGGCCTTCTCCTTCGCCACCTGGGCGGTCCTTCGCTCCGCCGCCTCCCGCTCCTCCCGCGCCTCCCGTGCGTTCCGCTCCGTGGCCTCCATGAGGTCGGCGCGGGGATCCACGCGGCGGGAGCCTGAGGACCCTCCAGTCAGCCCGACTACGAAGCCACCAGGACCTCGCTCGAGGGAAAGCGGTGCCCTGTCCGGCGAGCAAAGAAAGGTTTAGAAGAGCCTCAATCGAAGAGGACAACAAAAAAATATACAGGACATTTGACGACTTACGCCGAGATCGCCTGCGGCTGTTTCACCGCCTTGCGAAAGCGGGCCGCCTTCACGGCCGCCTCATCCTGCTTGGTCGCCGCCGTGGAACCCTTGGATTTCTTCGGCCGGCTGCCGAAGTAGGTCGACGCGGCCCGGCGTTTCTGCGCGCTGCCACGGGCAGCCGGCATGGCAGACGGGCCCGCGCCTTGATGATCAAGCGCCGGCTGGCGGTGCGGGTCGGCTTCGACCTCGTCATCGTTTTCCTAGTCCTCGAGGCCAGCCCCGAGCCCCGCGCCTCCTGCCTCGTCGCCTTCCCCCACGATGGCATCTTCCATGGCGGCCGCTCCCAGGTCCGGATCATCGACGCCGTCCACCGTGCGGTCGGGGAGGAGCTGGCGCTCTACCCCTGCGGCCCCGACCGTCGGCGGAAGAAGAGTGTTCTGCTGAGGGCAAACCAATTGATCAGAAGTCGGCCATCATGAGGCCGGCTACAAAAATGAAGAAAAGAAGAAAAACTTACGGCAGGCGGAGGGTTGGCGCGAGAATACGGCCCCTTGCCGTATCGCCAATCCTCGGCGAGCTTGCAGTTGGAGATGTAGTTCACCATGTAAGACACCTCGGCATGAGGCATCTCCCTGGTGCTCAGCCGGCACGGGTCGAAGCGGCCGCTCATCTGGCAAATCATGTGAGGCCGGCCTTGGAGCGGAAGTACTCGGCGCTCCACGAAGGCGGCCACCAGGTCGGCTCCGGTCAGGACCTCCGACTGGATCATCACCCGGAGCCGGGAGACGGTTGCGTTCCCGGCCTCAGACAACGACCTGGCCCGGTAGCTCCACGAGGGTTGCCTCCCAGCCGGCGGGCCGGCTACGTAAGCCGGCAGGTTGACGAAGTCGCCTTGCTGGGCGACATTCTTCACGTAAAAATAGGACTTCTGCCAGAGCTTCACCGACTGGATCAGCGGGATGGGCGGGAACAAATTGTTCTCACCCGTCCGCCTCATGGCAATGACGGCTCCGTAGGGGGCGGGCACGCCCGCGACAACGGTGCCAAGCTTGCTCTGGAAGAATTCTCCCAGAGCTCGAGAGTGGGGAGAACCCCAAGAAAGCCCATGCACAGGGTGACGAAAGCCGACAGCAGCATCACCGCGTTGGGCGTGAGGTGATGCTGCTGGAGGTGGTAAAATTCAAGAAAACCGCGAAGGAATCCGCTCGCCGGGAGGCCGAAGCCGCACAGGCAGTGCGAGCGGAAGATTACCCGCTCGCCCTCCTCCAGTGCCAGCGAAATCTCCCTCGTCGGTGCACGACGAACCCGCACGTAGTTCTCGCCCGACAGACGCCGCGTCCGGCGGAGTAATTCAACGTGGTCCTCGTGGATGTTGGAGCCATCCCACGAGCTCGACAATGCCATGGGAGCGACGCGGCGACGAACAAGGCGATGCGACGGCGGAGACGTGCGCGACCCTGCTACAGCGGGACCAAAGGAACCGAGAGGTCCGACGGCGGAGCGGCGCGGCAATGGGTCACTGCGGCGGCGAAGGGAAGAAGAAGGAAGGTGAGAAGGGGCGGAGCGAGGGAGAGTGTGCGAGCCACTGCCGCTCCCTCTCCTCCCCCTACTTATAGACCCGCGCGGCGGAGCCGAGGAGGCGTGGTGTAGGGGAACGTGGGATTAACTGCACCCACTCCCCCACGTCCCGCGATTATTGCACCCTGATGGCGTAATAAAACCGCCGAGGGAAGGCGAGCGGTCCGTTGTGGGCCGCAGAAGATCCGTGCTCGGGCCGAGGCCTAGGAGTGGCGGGCCCGGGCCTGCGGCGGCGTCCCGTCGCGCAAATGCGTTGGCAGGTTTTCCTTGCCACGTGGCCCGCGGGATGGCGCGCGGTCAGCTCGCAGGCCGACCCACGTTCCCGCCTACAAGAAACGGAGCTTTCCGAAGACGGCGTGCATAAGCAAAGCCGACTCCTCAGGATAGTAAGCTGACCAAGCTTCTCGTCCCTTTGTCAGCCTCGAAGCTTGATCAGCTTCGGGGACTACTGTCGGAGTAAATGACCACGGGTAGCCTAGCCGGCTCCCCCTGGCCCTTCTGAAAAAATTACGAGCCGATCCGGCCCTCAAGAATCCAAGACGTGGGGCCGCCTTCCCCTTGCCGGCTGTCTCCCAGGCCGGCTATCGGAAGGCGGCCCGGCTTTAGCCCTCATGAAGAAAGCCGCGGGAGCGCTGGCTCCAAGAAGCCGGCCGCAAGAAGCTGACTCCCACAAAGCGGTCAAGATCGTACCCTCGAAGTCTGCATCCACATAACGGCGATGTGATGGGGCGTGGCTACAGTAAAGCCTGCCACCCCCGAATCCCGGAGCACGCCTGGCACAGTGCACCGTACGGGGTGGCCATGACCTATCCGGCGCGGCACTGTTGCCATGTTGACCCTGATGCCACCCACGACGGGCTGTCAGCGCGGCCCACGGGCGGTGGGCCCCTTCAGGCAGAGAGACACCCGAAGGCGGCCAGGCCTCCCCCAGTCGGCCCAAGACAAGGCCGGCTCCCCACAGCCGGCTTGCTTCCTCCCTCGAAGGAGACGCCCCATTAAGGGGACAAGACGGGGCATGGCTACAGCGATCGCCCGCCGGGCGGCGGCACTGTAGCCACGCTTACCTTGGCGAAGCCCTCGTCACCAGGTTTGAGGCAACAGTAACCAGCCACCGACAAGGCCCTTAACAGTGGGGCCTGCCTGTCGACCATGGAGCCGGCAGCCGGCGGGCCCCAGCGGCCGGCGCAGAAGCCGGCGAGCGTAGACACAGACGGCTAGGCCCCACGCCCAGCCGGATTACCATTGTACCTCCGGGGGGTGGGCCTATATAAACCCGCAAAGGGTGGATCGGAGCTAGCTTTAGACATCACATAGAGAGGAGAGGAGAGCGAGCCGTGCCCTTCTTCTTTCTCTCGCCAAACAGCTCAAGGAACATCTTGTAGCCACTCGTTCATCTAGTGATCATGCGGAGACCCCGCAGGGAAGTAGTAGGGGTGTTATCTCCTCGGAGAGCCCTGAAGCTGGGTAAGATTCGCCGGCGTGCATGTCTTCGCCTCATCCCGCTTCCAGGCACCGGCGACGTCTTACTGGCTCCCACAATGATAAGCCACCCGTTGGCATATGTCGCACCTACCACCCGACAGTCACCTCGTCCTTCGCCAGTCTCCGCTTATTCCGCAGCTCCTGCTTTGAGTTACAAATGTGAGCAACTGCACCGGTATCAAATACCTAGGAGCTACTACGAGTACTGGTAAGGTACACATCAATTACATGTATATCACATATACCTTTAGTGTTGCCGGCCTTCTTATCCGCTAAGTATTTGGCGCAGTTCCGCTTCCAGTGACCACTTCCCTTGCAATAAAAACACTCAGTCTCAGGCTTGGGTCCATTCTTTGGCTTCTTCCCGGCAGCTTTCTTACCAGGTGCGGCAACTCCCTTGCCGTCCTTCTTGAAGTTCTTCTTACCCTTGCCTTTCTTGAACTTAGTGGTTTTATTCACCATCAACACTTGATGTTCCTTTTTGATTTCCACCTCTGCTGATTTCAGCATTGAATATACCTCAGGAATGGTCTTTTCCATCCCCTGCATATTCAAGTTCATCACAAAGCTCTTGTAGCTCGGTGGAAGCGACTGAAGGATTCTGTCAATGACCGTGTCATCCGGGAGATTAACTCCTAGCTGAGTCAAGCGGTTATGCAACCCAGACATGTTGAGTATGTGCTCACTGACAGAACTATTTTCCTCCATCTTACAACTAAGAACTTGTCGGAGACTTCATATCTCTCAACCCGGGCATGAGCTTGGAAAACCATTTTCAGCTCTTCGAACATCTCATATGCTCCGTGTCTCTCAAAACGCTTTTGGAGCCCTGGTTCTAAGCTGTAAAGCATGCCGCACTGAACGAGGGAGTAATCATCAGCACGTGACTGCCAAGCATTCATAACGTCTTGGTTCTCTGGGATGGGTGCGTCACCTAGCGGTGCTTCTAGGACATAATCTTTCTTGGCAGCTATGAGGATGATCCTCAGGTTCCGGACCCAGTCCGTATAGTTGCTGCCATCATCTTTCAGCTTGGTTTTCTCTAGGAACGCGTTGAAGTTGAGGGCAACATTAGCGTGAGCCATTTGATCTACAAGACATAGTGTAAAGATTTTAGACTAAGTTCATGATAATTAAGTTCATCTAATCAAATTATTCAATGAACTCCCACTCAGATAGACATCCCTCTAGTCATCTAAGTGAAACATGATCCGAGTCAACTAGGCTGTGTCCGATCATCACGTGAGACGGACTAGTCAACATCGGTGAACATCTTCATGTTGATCGTATCTTCTATACGACTCATGCTCGACCTATCGGTCTTCCGTGTTCCGAGGCCATGTCTGTACATGCTAGGCTCGTCAAGTCAACCTAAGTGTATTGCGTGTGTAAATCTGGCTTACACCCGTTGTATTCGAACGTTACAATATATCACACCCGATCATCACGTGGTGCTTCGAAACAACAAACCTCCGCAACGGTGCATAGTTAGGGGGAACACTTTCTTGAAATTATTACGATGGATCATCTTATTTAAGCTACCGTCTCTAAGCAAATAAGATGTCAAACATGATAAACATCACATGCAATCAAATAGTGACATGATATGGCCAATATCATTTGCTCCTTTTGATCTCCATCTCCGGGGCTTCATGATCATCGTTGTCACCGGCATGACATTATGATCTCCATCATCATGATCTCCATCATCGTGTCTTCTTGAAGTTGTCTCGTCATCTATTACTTCTACTACTATGGCTAACGCTTGAGCAATAAAGTAAAGTAATTACATGACGTTTATGTTGACACGCATGTCATAAATAAATAAAGACAACTCCTATGGCTCCTGCCGGTTGTCATACTCATCGACATGCAAGTCATGATTCCTATTACAAGAACATGATCAATCTCATACATCACATATATCATTCATCACCCTTTTGGCCATATCACATCACACGGCACATGCTGCAAAAACAAGTTAGATGTCCTCTAATTGTTGTTGCAAGTTTTTACGTGGCTTCTATATGTTTCTAGCAAGAACTTTTCTTACCTACGCCAAACCACAACGTGATATGCCAATTTCTATTTACCCTTCATAAGGACCCTTTTCATCGAATCCGATCCGAGTAAAGTGGGAGAGATAGACACCCGCCAGCCACCTTATGCAACTAGTGCATGTCAATCGGTGGAACCAGTCGCACGTAAGCGTACGTGTAAGGTCGGTCTGGGCCGCTTCATCCACGAAGCCGCCGAATCAAGATAAGACTAGTAACGGCAAGCAAATTGACAATATCGATGCCCACAACTGCTTTGTGTTCTACTCGTGCATAGATACTACGCATAGACCTTGCTAATGATGCCACTGTTGGGGAACATAGCAGAATTTTAAAATTTTCTACGCATCACCAAGATCAATCTATGGAGTCGTCTAACAACGAGGAGAGAGGAGACTGCATCTACATACCCTTGTAGATCACGAGCGGAAGCGTTCAAGAGAATGGGGTTGATGGAGTCGTACTCGTCGTGATCCAAATCACCGATGACCTAGCGCCAACGGACGCCACCTCCGCATTCAACACACGTACGGTTGCGAAGACGTCTCCTCCAACTTGATCCAGCAAGAGGGAAGGAGAGGTTGATGGAGAGACAACAACACGACGGCGTGGTGGTGGAAACTACGGCGATCTCGGTAGGGCTTCGCCGAGCACTGCGAGAAGGAGAGGTGTCATGTGAGGGAGAGGGAGGTGTCAGGGGCTAGGGTGCGGCTGCCCTCCCTCCCCCCACTATTTATAGGACCCCTAGGGGGGCGCCGGCCCTAGGAGATCCAATCTCCAAGGGGGGCGGCCAAGGGGGTGGCTTACCCCCCAAGCCAAGTGGGGCGCCCCCACCCCTAGGGTTTCCAACCCTAGGCACAGGGGGGAGGCCCAAGGGTGGCACACCAGCCCACTAGGGTCTGGTTCCCCTCCCACTTCAGCCCATGGGGCCCTCCAGGATAGGTGGCCCCACCCGGTGGACCCCCGAGACCCTTCCGGTGGTCCCGGTACAATACCGATTACCCCCGAAACTTTCCTGATGGCAGAAACTTGACTTCCTATATATAAATCTTCACCTCCGGACCATTACGGAACTCCTCGTGACGTCCGGGATCTCATCCGGGACTCTGAACAACTTTCGGGTTACCGTATACTAATATCTCAACAACCCTAGCGTCACCAAACCATAAGTGTGTAGACCCTACGGGTTCGGGAGACACGCAGACATGACCGAGACGATCTCCGGTCAATAACCAACAGCGGGATCTAGATACCCATGTTGGCACCCACATGCTCCTCGATGATCTCATCGGATGAACCATGATGTCAAGGATTCGATCAATCCCGTACACAATTCCCTTTGTCAATCAGTACGTTACTTGCCCGAGACTCGGTCATCGGTATCCCAATACCTTGTTCAATCTCGTTACCGGCAAGTCACTTTACTCGTACCATAATGCATGATCCCGTGATCAACCACTTGGTCACATTGAGCTCATTATGATGATGCATTACCGAGTGGGCCCAGAGATACCTCTCCGTCATACGGAGTGACAAACCCCAGTCTCGATCCGTGCCAACCCAACAGATACTTTCGGAGATACCTGTAGTGTACCTTTATAGTCACCCAGTTATGCAGTGATGTTTGGCACACCCAAAGAACTCCTACGGTATCCGGGAGTTGCACAATCTCATGGTCTAAGGAAATGATACTTGACATTCGAAAAAGCTCTAGCAAACGAACTACACGATCTTTAAGCTATGCTTAGGATTGGGTCTTGTCCATCACATCATTCTCCTAATGATGTGATCCCGTTATCAATGACATCCAATGTCCATAGTTAGGAAACCATGACTATCTTTTGATCAACGAGCTATTCAACTAGAGGCTCACTAGGGACGTCTTGTGGTCTAAGTATTCACACATGTATTACAATTTCCGGATAACACAATTATAGCATGAATAATAGACAGTTATCTTGATCAAAGAAATATAATAATAACCATTTTATTATTGCCTCTAGGGAATATTTCCAATAGGAATAAGTGCAAAGATGCTTTTATCTCTAAGTATTTTCCTCCCACTAAGATCATCTCCCTTAGAAACGATATTATGAATTTTAAGAAACTTGATCATGAACATGTTGCACAATCTTGGGAGAGGATGAAATTAATGATACGCAATTTCCCTACTCATGGTTTGAATTTGTGGATGATTATACAAAATTTTATGCCGGATTGAATTTTGCTTCTAGAAATCTTTTAGATTCGGCCGCGTGAGGCACTTTCATGGAAATCAATTTAGGAGAAGCTACTAAACTCCTAGATAATATTACGGTTAATTATTATCAATGGCATATTGAAAGATCTACTAATAAAAAGGTGCATGCGATAGAAGAAATTAATGTCTTGAGTGGAAAGATGGATGAATTTATGAAATTATTTGCTAGTAAAAGTGTTTCTTCTGATCCTAATGATATTCCCTTGTCTACTTTGATTGAAAATAATAATGAATCTATGGATGCCAATTTTGTTGGTAGGAACAATTTTGGTAACAATGCATATAGAGGAAATTTTAATCCTAGGCCTTATCCTAGTAATCTCTCTAATAATTATGGTAGTTCCTACAACAATTCTTATGGAAATTATAATAAGATTCCCTCTTATTTTTAATCTAATATTAAAGAATTTATTACTTCGCAAAAGAATTTCAATGCTTTGGTTGAAGAAAAATTGCTTAAGATTGATGAGTTGGCTAGGAACGTTGATAGAATTTATCTTGATGTTGATTCATTGAAACTTAGATCTATTCCACCTAAGCATGATATCAATGACTCTCAAAGCCATGAGAATTTCCATTGATGAGTGCAAAGAAAGAACCGCTAGGATGCGTGCTAAAAAAGATGCCTTTATAAGAGCATGTTCCTCTAGTTCCTATGAAAATAAAGATGAAGATCTAAAAGTTATTGATGTGTCCCCTATTAAATCTTTGTTTTGCAATATGAATCTTGATAATGATGGGACTAAATATGATCCACCTTTACCTAGAAGACATTCCAAGAATTCGGAGTTTTTCGATCTTGACGCTAAAATTGATGAAAGTGGGATTGAAGAAATTAAAACCCTAGATGTTGCTAAACCCACTATTTTGGATTTCAAGGAATTTAATTACGAAAATTGATCTTTGATTGATTGTATTTCCTTGTTGCAATCCGTGCTAAATTTTCCTCATGCTTATAGTCAAAATAAAGCGTTCACTAAACATATCGTTGATGCCTTGATGCAATCTTATGAAGAAAAACTTGAATTAGACGTCTCTATCCCTAGAAAACTTTATGATTAGTGGGAACCAACTATTAAAATTAAAATTAAAGATCATGAATGCTATGCTTTATATGATTTGGGTGCTAGTGTTTCCACGATTCGAAAAACTTTGTGTGATTTGTTAGGTTTCCGTGATTTTGATGATTGCTCTCTAAACTTGCACCTTGCGGATTCCACTATTAAGAAATCTATGGGAAGAATTCATGATGTTCTTATTGTTGCAAATAGGAATTTTTTGCCCGTATATTTTATTGTTCTTGACATATATTGCAATCCTTCATGTCCTATTATTGTTGGTAGACCTTTCCTTAGAACGATTGGTGCAATTATTGATATCAAGGAAGGAAATATGAGATTCCAATTTCCGTTAAGGAAAGGCATGGAACACTTTCCTAGAAAGAAAATTAAATTACATTATGAATCTATTATTAGAGCCACTTATGGATTGCCTACCAAAGATGGCAATACCTAGATCTATCCTTGCTTGTTATGCCTAGCTAGGGGCGTTAAACGATAGCGCTTGTTGGGAGGCAACCCTGTTTTATTTTTATTCCTTGCTTTTTTCTCCTGTTTATTAATAAATAATTTATATAGCCTCTGTTTAGGTTGTGTTTTTTATGTTTAATTAGTGTTTGTGCCAAGTGGAACAGTTGGGAAGACTTGGGGAAAGTCTTGTTAATCTTGCTGTAAAAAACAGAAACTTTAGCGCTCACGAGAACTGCTGCCATTTTTATTTGGAAAGTAATATTTAGTTAATTATTTTTTCAGATGATTAATAGATAAATTCCTCACGTCCAGCAATTTATTTGAGAATTTTTGGGGCTCCAGAGCTTGCGCTAGCTACAGATTACTACAGACTGTTCTGTTTTTGACAGATTCTGTTTTTCGTGTGTTGTTTGCTTATTTTGATGAATCTATGGCTAGTAAAATAGTTTATAAACCATAGAGAAGTTGGAATAAAGTAGGTTTAACACCAATATAAATAAATAATGAGTTCATTACAGTAGCTTGAAATGGTCTTTTTTTTTCTTTCGCTAACGGAGCTCACGAGATTTTCTACTTTAAGTTTTGTGTTGTGAAGTTTTCATGTTTTGGGTAAAGATTTGATGGATTATGGAACAAGGAGTGGCAAGAGCCTAAGATTGGGGATGCCCATGGCACCCCCAAGATAAAATAAGGACACCCAAAAGCCAAAGCTTGGGGATGCCCCGGAAGGCATCCCCTCTTTTCGTCTACTTCTATCAGTAACTTTACTTGGAGCTATATTTTTATTCGCCACATGATATGTGTTTTGCTTGTTGCATCTTGTATTATTTGAGTTTCTATTTTTTAGTTTACCACGATCATCCTTGCTGTACACACCTTTTGAGAGAGCCATATATGATTTGGAATTTGTTAGAATACTCTATGTGCTTCGCTTATATCTTTTGAGTTATATAGTTTTGCTCTAGTACTTCACTTATATCTTTTAGAGCACGGTGTTGGATTTGTTTTATAGAAACTATTGATATCTCATGCTTCACTTAGGTTATTTTGAGAGTCTTAAATAGCATGGTAATTTGCTTAAATAATCCTAATATGCTAGGTGTTCAAGATGAATAATTTTTATTATTATGAGGGTTTTCAATACTAAGAGAAGTTTGATGCTTGATGATTGTTTTGAGATATGGAGGTAATAATATCAAAGTCGTGCTAGTTGAGTAGTTGTGAATTTGAGAAATGCTTGTGTTGAAGTTTATAAGTCCCGTAGCATGCACGTATGGTAAACGTTATGTAACAAATTTGAAACATGAGGTGTTATTTGATTGTCTTCCTTATGAGTGGCGGTCGGGGACGAGCGATGGTCTTTTCCTACGAATCTATCCCCCTAGGAGCATGCACATAGTGCCGAGGTTTTTGATGACTTGTAGATTTCTGCAATAAGTTTGTGAGTTCTTTATGACTAATGTTGAGTCCATGGATTATACGCACTCTCACCCTTCCATCATTGCTAGCCTCTTTGGTACCGTGCATTGCCCTTTCTCACATTGAGAGTTGGTGCAAACTTCGCCGGTGCATCCAACCCCCATGATATGATACGCTCTTTCACACATAAACCTCCTTATATCTTCCTCAAAACAGCCACCATACCTACCTATTATGGCATTTCCATAGCCATTTCGAGATATATTGCCATGCAACTTTCCACCATTCCGTTCATCATGACACATGCATCATTGTCATATTGCTTAGCATGACCATGTAGTTGGCATAGTACTTGTGGCAAAGCCACTGTTCATAATTCTTTCATACATGTCACTCTTGTTTCATTGCATATCCCGGTACACCGCCGGAGGCATTCATATAGAGTCATATCTTGTTCTAAGTATCGAGTTGTAATCATTGAGTTGTAAATAAATAGAAGTGTGATGATCATCATTCATAGAGCATTGTCCCCCCCAAAAAAGAAAGGCTAAATAAAAAAAGGGAAGGCCAAATAAAAATAAAAAAAATAAATAGAAGGGACAATGCTACTATCCTTTTTCCACACTTGTGCTTCAAAGTAGCACCATAATCTTCATGATAGAGAGTCTTTTGTTTTGTCACTTTCATATACTAGTGGGAAATTTTCATTATAGAACTTGGCTTGTATGTTCCAACAATGGGCCTCCGCAAGTGCCCTAGGTCTTCGTGAGCAAGCAAGTTGAATGCACACCCACTTAGTTTCTTTTGTTGAGCTTTCATACATTTATAGCTCTAGTGCATCTTTTGCATGGAAATCCCTACTCCTTTCATTAACATCAATCGGTGGGCATCTCCATAGCCCATTGATTAGCCTCGTTGATGTGAGACTTTCTCATTTTTCGTCTTCTCCACATAACCCCCATCATCATATTCTATTCCACCCACAGTGCTATGTCCATGGCTCACGCTCATATATTGCGTGAAAGTTTATAGGTTTGAGATTGCTAAGGTATGAAACAATTGCTTGGCTTGTCATCGGGGTTGTGCCTGATGAGAACATTCTTGTGTGACGAAAATGAAGCATGACTAAACTATATGATTTTGTAGGGATGAACTTTCTTTGGCCATGTTATTTTGAGAAGACATAATTGCCTAGTTAGTATGCTCGAAGTATTATTATTTTTATGTCAATATGAACTTTTGTCTTGAATCTTTCGGATCTGAATATTCATACCACAATTAAGAAGAATTACATTAAAAATATGCCAAGTAGCACTCCGCATCAAAATTATGTTTTTATCATTTACTTACTCAAGGACGAGCAGCAATTAAGCTTTGGGATGCTTGATACGTCTCCAACGTATCTATAATTTTTGATTGCTCCATGCCATATTATCTACTGTTTTGCACATTATTGGTCTTTATTATCCACTTTTACATTATTTTTGGGACTAACCTACTAACCGGAGGCCTAGCCTAGAATTGCTGTTTTTTGCCTGTTTTAAGGTTTCGAAGAAAAGGAATATCAAACGGAGTCCAAACGGAATGAAACCTTTGGGAACGTGATTTTCTCGACAAACAAGACCAGGAGACTTGGACCCTATGTCAAGACACAAGATAGGAGGCCACGAGGTAGGGGGCGCGCCTACCCCCCCTCCCCGCGAGGCACGCCTACCCCCCCTCCCCCCGAGGCGCGCCCTCCACCCACATGGGACCCTTGTTGCTCCACTGACGTACTCCTTCCTCCTATATATACCTACGTACCCCCAAACGATCAGATACGGAGCCAAAACCCTAATTCCACCGCTGAAACTTTTTGTATCCACGAGATCCCATCTTGGGGCCTGTTCCGGAGCTCCGCCGGAGTGGGCATCGATCATGGAGGGCTTCTACATCATCACCATAGCCCCTCCGATGAAGTGTGAGTAGTTCACCTCAGACCTACGGGTCCATAGTTATTAGCTAGATGGCTTCTTCTCTCTTTTTGGATCCCAATACAATGTTCTCCCCCTCTCTTGTGGAGAACTATTCAATGTAATCTTCTTTTTGCGGTGTTTTTGTTGAGACCTTTGAATTGTGGGTTTATGATCAAGTCTATCTATGAATAATATTTGAATCTTCTCTGAATTCTTTTATGTATGATTGGTTATCTTTGCAAGTCTCTTCGAATTATCAGTTTGGTTTGGCCTACTAGATTGATCTTTCTTGCAATGGGACAAGTGCTTAGCTTTGGGTTCAATCTTGCGGTGTCCTTTCCCAGTGACAGTAGGGGCAGCAAGGCACGTATTGTCTTGTTGCCATCGAGGATAACAAGATGGGGTTTTCATCATATTGCATGAGTTTATCCCTCTACATCATGTCATCTTGCTTAAGGTGTTATTCTGTTTTCATTAACTTAATACTCTAGATGCATGCTGGATAGCGGTCGATGAGTGGAGTAATAGTAGTAGATGCACGCAGGAGTCGGTCTACTTGTCTCGGACGTGATGCCTATATACATGATCATACCTAGATATTCTCATAACTATGCTCAATTCTGTCAATTGCTCAACAGTAATTTGATCACCCACCGTAGAATATTTATGCTCTTGAGAGAAGCCACTAGTGAAACCTATGGCCCCCGGGTCTATCTTCATCATATTAATCTTCCAATACTTAGTAATTTCCTTTGCTTTTTACTTTGCTTTTATTTTACTTTGTATCTTTATCATAAAAATACCAAAAATATTATCTTATCATATCTATCAGATCTCACTCTTGTAAGTGGCCGTGTAGGGATTGACAACCCCTTATCACGTTGGTTGCGAGGATTTATTTGTTTTGTCCAGGTACGAGGGACTCACGCGTAGCCTCCTACTAGATTGATACCTTGGTTATCAAAAACTAAGGGAAATACTTACGCTACTTTGTTGCATCATCCCTTCCCCTTTGGGGAAAACCAATGCAGTGCTCAAGAGGTAGCAATCATCGTCGCGTATTGGTGCGTGCCCCGGTGATCCGTAGATCGATCTTGCATGTTTTGCCTTGTTTTCCAATACGTCTCGCAGGTCCCGTGTGTTGCCCCGGGCCTTGGTATTTTTGTTTGAGTGGTGGCGGGGTGCAGGCTAAACTTCAGGTCGAAATGCCTCTCTGGCTCGGCCACGAGGTGGCCGGTCAGCCACATCGTACACTGGTGGTGTAGGTTTCAATGCTTCCTCCTCGAGGTGGGGTAGCAACCCGTGCTTTGGGTAATTCTTGTAGGGGCGCTCGAGTTCGTATTCCTCGGCCGCAAGGACTTCGGTCCATCTGTCTGCTAGCAGATCTTGATCAGCTTGAAGCTATTGTTGCTTTTTCTTCAGGATATTTGCTGTGGCCATAAGCCGACGCTTGAAGCGCTCCTGCTCGACAGGATCCTCAGGCACGATAAATTCTTGGTCACCAAGGCTCACCTCATCTTCGAAGAGAGGCATGTAATTGTCCTCCTCCGATTCTCCATCTACTGCCCGCTTTGGAGGGCTAGCTTGTTCACCCTCCAACTCTAAATCGTGCTGGAGGGGATTACTGTCGTCTTCGGCACTATCCGGAGTGTTATTGTCTCTTGTGCCGGTATCACTACTTTTGCTATGGCGGGACTTAGAGCGGCGCTGCTGACGTTGGCGCTTGGGTTGTTTCTTGGAGGGGTCTTCCTCTGATGTCTCGTCGCCATTGCCTTCTTTGGGGGTGTCCACTATGTATATGTCATGTGATGAAGTGGCTGTCCGGCGCCCTGTGGGCGCTGGTTCCTGTTCGTCTCCTGCATATTCGTCCATGTCGTCGATGTCTTCGGAGTCGAAGTTGAGCATGTCGGTTAAGTCATCGACAGTGGCTACTAAGTGGGTGGTGGGTGGGCAGCAAATTTCTTCGTCGTTCGCATCCCATTTTAGCCAGACATAGTTCGGCCAAGGTTCTCCTGACAAGGAGAGAGACCTTAATGAATTTAGCACATCGCCGAAAGGCGAATGCTGAAAGATATCCATGGAGGTGAACTGCATGATAGGCGCCCAGTCGGATTCGATAAGCACGAAGGCAGGCGGCTTGGAGTCTGTGGCCGGAGACGAAACCAGTGGTTCGGCGACACGACTCTCATAAGGGGTGAAGTCAGTATCTGGCTCCATCGCCACTAAGAGTGCGGCCTCCATGGCGGGGTCTATCCCTCTGTCCTTTGATGGCGCGATTTGCTCCGGATTGAAAGCCGGAGTAGTTGCAGATGAGATCTCCCGAACACTGTCTGACGGCAGAGTTACGTCGTGCCTATCATGACTGTGCGGCGCACCTGACACGGGACGAAGTCTTTGCGGATGTCGGCAGTGTAGTTTAAGTTTCCGAATCTGACCTGATGGACAGGGGCGTAGCTCTCGATCTGCTCTAGATGGCCAAGCGAATTTGCCCGCAGTGTGAAGCCGCCGAATACAAAGATCTGTCCGGGGAGGAAAACCTCACCCTGGACCGCATCGCTACCAATGATCGACAGAGCCATCAAGCCATCGCTACCAATGTCGGTGTCAAAACCGGCGGATCTCGGGTAGGGGGTCCCGAACTGTGCATCTAAGGCAGATGGAAACAGGAGGCAGGGGACACGATGTTTACCCAGGTTTGGGCCCTCTTGATGGAGGTAATACCCTACGGCCAACTTGATTGTTCTTGATGATATGAGTATTACAAGAGTTGATCTACCACGAGATCGTAGAGGCCTAGAAGCTTGCCTATGGTATGATTGTCTGATGTCCTACGGACTAAACCCTCTGGTTTATATAGACACCGGAGGGGGCTAGGGTTACACAGAGTCGGTTACAAGGGAGGAGATCTACATATCTGTATTGCCTAGCTTGCCTTCCACGCCAAGGAGAGTCCCATCCGGACACGGGACGAAGTCTTCAATATTGTATCTTCATTGTCCAACAGTCCAGCCAAAGGATACAGTCCGGCTGTCTGGAGACCCCCTAATCCAGGACTCCCTCATACGTACATGACCGGGAAATGGCCCTTCATTAATGCAGAGGAATCCCGAAGATTCCCCTGCATCATCGAGTGGTTGACCAGTCTCGTGCTTTATCATGACAGTCAGTTTTCAGCTTTCTCTACTAAGGTGCTCATCCGAATGAACCAGGGCACAATCGCAGTAGTTCACCCGGTGCCTCCTTAGTCGATAGAGCGGAACATAAGGTAGCAAAACACGGGAGCCGGGCAAACCCAACATTTGACCAAAGACATGATTCGGAGCTGATGTATATAAGGCCAAACTCGCGACGCCGAACACTCCCTAAGGTATTCGGTCTTTATAACATATTCTGGGCTGAACAATGCCCTTAATAATAAACCCCGAGTGTCGAGGTACGTGCAATATTCTGACGTGGCGAAATGCCAATAACGCCAGCATCCTTCTCGGTTGTATTGAGTATTCGGAGGATGTGAACAACAAGAGACAGTAAAAAAGGTTTACATAGGGTCTTAATCTGAAAAGAAACCTTTGAGAGGGTCCCTGCTGCACGTCTGCGCCTGTGTCTCAGTTGTGCCGTGTCCTGGACAGGTGTAGCACAATTGTCATCTGTAAAAGAGAAGAACTTAGGTGAAAGTTGTCGTGCCAAAAAAAATTGGTTATTCTCGATAAACCATTAAAATTCAAGAGAAGTCAAGTTGAGTCGAACTAGCCCTGATTACACGTGGGAAGCCCCTGGTACCGTCTATGAGGGTTTAACCATCAAAACAATCTCAGGTATATCCAGTGATGCGCCGGACTCATCTAACCGTGTCCACGGTCTTGACGACCTGTCATTTATTCTGGTTGGTGAGGCCGTCTAGTGCTCTGCTGCTAAAGCCACCACACGTTCTTCTGCGTGTAGAGAATGCTCGATATTTCCACTAACTGTAATGGTGCCACGTGGACCAGGCATCTTAAGCTTAAGAGAAGTGTAATTTGGTACCGCATTAAAACAAGTGAAAGTTGTTCTTCCGAGTAGTGCTTGATAGCGGATTCGGAATGGAGCAATGTCGAAGTCTAACTTCTCACTTCGGTAGTTGTTGGATGAACCGAATACAACCTCTAGTATTAGAGAGCCCGTGGAGCGGGCCTCTGGGCCTGGTATTACTCCCTTGAAGGTAGTATTACTGTGGCTGATTTTTGTCGGATCTATCCCCATTTTGCGGACTGTGTCCTGATATATCAGATTTAGACCACTGCCGCCGTCCATAAGGACTCGTGTGAGATGGTATCCGTTTATTATTAGGTCTAACACCAAGGCAGCCAATCCTTCTTGTCAGATGCTTGTAGGGTGATCCCTGCGATCAAAAGTGATCGGGCAGGCCAACCAGGGGTTGAACTTAGGGGTGACGGGCTCTACGGCGCGTATGTCTCGGAGTGCATGTTTGCTTCTTATCTTCGTCACGTGGATCATGTTTACTGTTTTAGCCTCTGGTGGGAATTTTTTTGTCCTCCAGTGCTTTGCTGGCGAGGTTCGTCCTCGTCTTCGCTTGGCGTCTCCCCCCTTGTGTTCGGCGTTTAGCTTACCGGCCTGCTTGAAGACCCAGCATTCTCTATGGGAGTGATTTGCAGGTTTATCGGGGGTGCCATGAATCTGACATAGTTTGTCTAGAATCTTGTTTAGGCTGGATGGTCCATCTCTGCTGCCTTTTAAAGGCCTTTTTCGCTGACCTGGTCGAGAGCCCCTAAATCTGGTGTTTACCATCGTATTATCTCGGCTATCTTCTTTATTTCGACGCTTGCTTTTACTGCGTCATGGTTTTCCATTGCCATCCCTGACTTCGGATGTGCTTGGGTCGCTGGTGCTACTGCGGGCTAACCAGCTATCTTCGCCCGCGCAAAAGCGGGTCATGAGGCTTGTCATTGCTGCAATTGTTCTCGGTTTTTCTTGGCCGAGGTGTCTGGCGAGCCATTCGTCTCGGACGCTATGCTTGAAAGCTGCTAAGGCTTCGCCGTCCGGGCAGTCGACGATTTGGTTCTTTATAGTGAGAAACCTGTTCCAAAGCTTTCGGGCTGACTCTCCGGGCTGTTCAATTATATGACTTAAATCGTCTGCATCCGGAGGTCGGACATAGGCCCCTTGAAAATTAGCCCGAAAAGCATCCTCGAGCTCCTCCCAACTTCCAATTGAGTTTTCGGGGAGGCTTTTCAGCCAGTGCCGAGCTGGTCCTTTAAGCTTGAGGGGCATGTACTTGATGGCGTGGAGATCGTCTCTGCGAGCCATATGGATATGGAGGATAAAGTCCTCAATCCAGACCCCAGGGTCTGTGGTCCCGTCGTACGCCTCTATGTTCACTGGTTTGAATCCTTCTGGAATTTCGTGGTCCAGCACCTCATCGGTGAAACATAGGGGGTGTGCGGCACATCTATATTTGGATGTATCATGGCATTCGGACGGTTGTAGTATTCGGTTTTGATTTTGTGTCGGAGCGCTCTTCCTAGATCCATAGATGGATCTGGTCATACTGGATTTTTGGCACAAGTCCTCACGTAGATCGTGTGTTGACTTATGTGTGGCCTTGTTAGCCACTCTACCGCGGCCACAAGGTGGTTGATCCGGTCGGTTGGACATTTTATTTTTTGGCTGTGTGGGCTCTACGGCCTCATCGTCGAATTCAGGTAATAGCTTGCGCTTTGGATAGCTCTTTGTGTGGTAACTTCCACCATACTTTTCTTCGTTGTCGAGCACATTGTTCCACCAGTTGTTGAGCGTATTTTGTGCGGCCTTAAGCCTTTGCTTCTGCTTCTTCAGACTCCTTGTTGTGGAAATAAGCCTTCTGCAGAGGTTCTCTTGTTCCAAGTGCCTTTCTGGGAGGATGTCTGCATCTTCGTCCGGACTGTTTTCCACCTTAGAGGGGGGTTGATGAGGTTTATCCTCGGCGTCGCCGTGTTCGGACATTGGATCCGTACTATGTTCACCGTTTGCAGTTTCATCGTGCTCTGCCGCTGGGTCAATGTGGTCATCGTTTCCTCTGGAGTCGACTGGAGTGTTATTTTCTCTTGCGCTGTTATCGCTGTTTTTGCCGAGGCGGGATTTTGAGCGGCGCCTATGCCGACGCTTTGCTTGCTTCTCGAGGGAGCTATTCTTCGCTGCATCCTACCATTCTTCGTCACTGTTTACTTTGGGTGTATCCACCATGTATATGGCATGAGGTGAAGTGGCTATCCAGCGCCCTGGGGGCAGTGTTCCTGTTCCTCTCCTGCATCGTCATCCATGCCGTCGATGTCTTCGGAGTCGAAATCGAGCATGTCGGTTAAATCGTCGACAGACGCTACTAAGTGGGTGGTGGGTGGGCAGCGAATTTATTCGTCGTCCGCATTCCATTCTAGCCGGACATAGTTCGGTCAAGGATCTCCTGACAAGGAGAGAGACCTTAATGAATTTAGCACGTCGCCAAAAGGTGAGTGCTGAAAGATATCCGCGGAGGTGAACACCATGATCGGCGCCCAATCGGATTTGATAGGCATGGATGCAGGCGACTCGGAGTCCGTGGCCGGAGGCGAATCCAGTGGTTCGGGAACATGGCTCTTGTAAGGGGTGCAGTCAGTATCCGGCTCCATCGCCACTGAGAGTGCGGCCTCCAAGGCGAGGTCTATCCCCCCGTCCTCGGATGGGGCAATTTGCTCCGGAATGAGGGCCGGAGTAGTTGCAGGTGTGATCTCCCGAACACTGTCCGACGACGAGTAACGTCACGCTCGCCGTAATTGTGCGGCGCACCTAACATGGGCTCGAGTCCGTCGAAGATCAAGTCTCTGCGGATGTCGGCAGTGTAGTTTAAGTTTCTGAACCTGACCTAATGGCTAGGGGCGTAGCTCTCGATCTGCTCCAGTTGGCCAAGTGAGTTGGCCCGCAGTGCGAAGCCGCCGAATATGAAGATCTGTCCGGGGAGGAAAACCTCACCCTGGAGCGCATTGTTACTGATGATCGGAGGAGCCATCAAGTCTTACGGTGACGGCACAATGGAACTCTCAATGAAAGCACCAATGTCGGTGTCAAAACCAGCGGATCTCGGGTAGGGGGTCCCGAACTGTGCGTCTAAGGCGGATGGTAACAGGAGGCGGGGGACACGATGTTTACCCAGGTTCGGGCCCTCTCGATGGAGGTAATACCCTACTTCCTGCTTGATTGATCTTGATGATATGAGTATTACAAGAGTTGATCTACCACGAGATCGTAGAGGCTAAACCTGTAACGCCCTCGATGCGGCTATATCTCCCACGTGTCGACGCACGGCTTAGAGGCATAACCGCATTGAAAGCAATGTCGCAAGTGAGGTAATCTTCACACAACCCATGTAATACATAAGGGAAAGAGATACATAGTTGGCTTACAATCGCCACTTCACACAATACATGAATAAAGCATTACATCATCCAAATACAATCAAGGTCCGACTACGGAACCAAAATAAAAGAAGAACCCCAAATGCGACAAAGGTCCCCGATCAACCCCAACTGGGCTCCACTACTGACCAACTGGAACGAAACAACACAAAGGACAAGATCTTCATCGAGCTCCTCCTGAGCTTGGTTGCGTCATCTGCACGGACTCATCGGCACCTGCAAGCTGGTTTTGCAAGTATTTGTGAGCCACGGGGACTCAGCAATCTCGCACCCTCGCGATCAAGACTATTTAAGCTTATGGGTAAGGTAAAGGTATGAGGTGGAGCTGCAGCAAGCGACTAGCATATATGGTGGCTAACATACGCAAATGAGAGCGAGAAGAGAAGGCAAAGCACGGTCGATAAAAGTATGATCAAGAAGTGATCCTAAAAAAACCTACGTCAAGCATAACTCCAACACCGTGTTCACTTCCCGGATTCCGCCGGAAAGAGACCATCACGGTTATACACGCGGTTGATGCATTTTAAATGAAGTCAACTTCAGGTTTTCTACAACCGGACATTAACAAATTCCCATCTGCCCATAACCGCGGGCACGGCTTTCAAAAGTTCAATCCCTGCAGGGGTGTCCCAACTTAGCCCATGACAAGCTCTCACGGTCAACGAAGGAATAGACCTCCTCCCGAGACATTCCGATCAGACTCGGTATCTCGGTTCTACAGGAAACTTCGACAAGTTAAAACAAATCCAGCAACACCACCCAGATGTGCCGACAAATCCCGATAGGAGCTGCACATATCTCGTTCTCAGGGCACACCGGATGAGCAAGACGTCGGGTAGGCCAGCCCAGAGTTGCCCCTGGTAGCCCCGGACATCGCTCGGTTGGACCAACACTCAGAGGAGCACTGGCCCAGGGGTGGGGGTAAAATAATGATGACCCTCAGGAGCGCGACTCCCAAGGGAAAAGAAAAGGCTAGGTGGCAAATGGTAAAACCAATGTTGGGCATTGCTGGAAGAGTTTTATTCAAGGCGAACTGTTAAGGGGTTCCCATTATTACCCAACCGCGTAAGGGACGCAAAATGCGGGAACATAACACCGATATGACGGAAACTAGGGCGGCAAGAGTGGAACAAAACACCAGGCATAAGGCCGAGCCTTCCACCCTTTACCAAGTATATAGATGCATTAATTAAATAATATATATATAGTGATATCCCAACAAGTAAACATGTTCCAACAAGGAACAACAATTCCATGTTCCAACAAGGAACATACTTCAATCTTCACCTGCAACTAACAACGCTATAAGAGGGGCTGAGCAACGCGGTAACATAGCCAATCAATGGTTTGCTAGGACAAGGTGGGTTAGGGGCTTGGTTCAACAATATAGGAGGCATGGTAAGCAAGTGGTAGGTATCGTAGCATAGGCAAAGCAAAAGAGCGAGCAACTAGCAAGCAAAGATAGAAGTGATTTCGAGGGTATGATCATCTTGCCTGAGATCCCGCAAGGAAGAAGAATGAGTCCATGAAGAAGACAAACAGACGTAGTCAAACGAATCCTCACAACTCCGGAACGAAACCGAAGCTAACGCGAGAAGCAACCCGGAAAGGAGCAAACAACAAAGTAAACAACCATCACATAAGCATGGCATGATGCACAACCAGGTATGATGCATGTCCGGTTTAAATGAGGCATGTCATGGAAAAATGCACAAACAATCCTACAAATTAAATGGATCTCAATATGCAACGAGTTGCATATTGACAAAACACCACAGGAATTATTTAGTTCTCTCTCGTTTAGGTACTCAACAATATTAAATATTGTTAGCATGCCAAGAGGTGAAGCATAAAGAAATTATCTATCTAGGCAATTTTAAATGAGGCCGGAACAACAAAACGACAAGTCCGGAAAATCCCAATATGCATTTAGCAATTTAATGCAAACAACAATTTTAAACATTTTTAGTTGTTGTTATCATGATGCGGGTGACATGAGCAAGTTTTATGCAAATTTAAGAAAAGTTGATAAGGGCATATTAAGAAGCATTTGTCAATGTGGCGGAAATGAAAAGGGGAGCCACGGCAACGATAACGAAACGGTGCCACTACAACATTCCAGTTCCGGTAACTCGATTGAGATCCCGGTGCAAAGAAAGTGCGACGGGAGCGTGACATGCGATAGAAGGTGGGGTGCTCCCGGTTACCGGGTTCCCACATGACGGTGACAAGGTAAAATCGGGCAACGTGCACCGACAAATCGAGCACGGTGCAAGCACGAGCATCTCATACATCAGACATGCATTCGTTCATGGCGGTCGTCTCGGGGTTATACCTTCGAAGCGTGCGTTATCGGAGCGGTTCGGTCAAGCGGTGTAGAGGAAGTAGACGTTCTCGGGACGTCGAGGGAAGTAGTGGTTCACGCGACGGTAGTCGAAGTAGTCGTCCTATCGTTCACCGGCGAACATCGGAGCGGTAGTGGTACATGTTTCGAAGAGGAACTTGACGAATCCGAGTAACTCGAGGTCGATGGTAGTCGTTCACGTTCATGGTTGCATGAGTTTCCATAGATGTTCGAGTCATCGGTAGCGGTTTTCGGTGAATCCCGAAACGGTCTTGGCGTCTTCATGCGTAGGGGTACTCGGCGTCGTGGTACTTGGGTTTTCGGACTTGCCGATCTCGTTCTTGCAACAGTAGTCGAACTTGACGAAAAATGGGTCTCCTCGAGGACTTGATGCATCCAAGTTCTTCTGGTTTGTAGATGTACTCGGCGTTCTGAGTCTGGGTCTTGCCGGTCTTGATGGTCCGAAACGGACAAAACGCAAAGGAACCCGGGTGGCAGCATCAAGGAAGCGATGGTAGTGGTCAGCGGCAGGAAGCAGCAGTGGGTCCTGGTGGCCGGCATCGCCGGATCTCGCGGATAGGAGGCTGGCGACGCTGCAGCCCCTGTCGTTCAACGCAGGGTGAAGCAGAGGGCGTCGCGTGGCGGTGCGGGCAGGGACTGGACGCGGGGCAGAGGTGGACTTGGGGCTCCGGCGGGAGGAACTTGTGGCGCAGGGGGCGGCGAGCTCGAGCAGATCCGGGCGAGGGTGGCTTGCAGCCCGGACGGGAGGTGAGTGGCGGCGGTAGCTTCGAGCTCGGCTAGCCACGGCCATGGAGGACGGCGGCGCTGAGGCGGGGCGATGACAGGGTGGCCTGGACGAGGCCAGAAGCCGAGGAGGGAGCGGTCGACGGAGCCCGGACCAGGAGTCGAGGCGGCAGAGCTCCTGCTCGGCGACAGGCGAGAGGAGGGACTGGCGGGATCGGGCGCGGGGCTCTGTGCGGGTGTGGAGTCGCCGGAGTTGGCCTCCAGTGGCGGCGCGAGAGCGCTCCGGGCGACGCAAGGAGAAGTAGAGGCGCGAGGTAGGAGAGGAGGGCGCTCGATGAGGAGAGGGCGAGGGGATCGAGCGGGTTCTGGCCTCTAGCGGCGCGAGGGAGACGAGGGAGAGGGAGAGAGCGATGCGGGAGGGGGTTAGGGTAAGCAGCGGGGCTGATTGGGCCTGGCCTTGGGCCGGCACATGAGGGAGGGAGGCCCAGGAGGGCAGTGGTGCAGGCCTGGCCAGGGGTGCAGGCCGCCTCTCTCCCTAAATATCTCTCTTTTCCCATTTAAAAAGAAAACAGAAAAGAGAAGGAAAAGAAAGAGAAGGTTGGGATGGAAACTGGGCATGGGGATAATTTTACTGGACTCGCAAAAATGATCTTGGTCCAAGAAAAGTATAAATGGTCATGTACCAAGTTTGGATTGGAACTCGTTTGAATTAAATTCAAATGAGTTTGAATAAGAAGTGGGTGTTAGAAAGGTCCCAAAATGTTGAGATTTTTGGAAGACCTCCGGAAAAAGATAAAGAATTTATGGACGAAGTTTGAGGAGCAAACTCGAAGCGGAAAAGACATGTGATTATTGCAAGTGTGTTATAGGTGATCCCAAACTAATGGAATATTTTGTTATAGCTCCCTATAATATTGGGAGGATATGTTATAAAGAGAAATCACCACATGAATTCCCTCGGTTTAAATGGATCAAAGATCCATGCCATTTATTTAGTTGAGTTAAGAAAAGAAATGACATGATGGCATGATGACATGATGCAATGCACATGATGCAAAGATGAAATGCAACGGGCCAAACAAATCACACGACGAAACCTGGAAACCCTAGAAGGCATCTGAAGCTCCGGTCTTGGGGCGTTACAACACTCCACCACTATGAGAGGATCTCGTCCTGAGATCTAGAATGGCACCGGAGGGACAACGGAAGAGAAATTGACGAGGTAAAACTAAGTTGCTTCTTTGACAAACGAGTGAGACCAAAGAACCTTGCGAGGTTGAACAAATTTGAGAAAAGAATACAACGAAGGTGAACAAAGTTGAAAGCAGTCCGGTAGGGAAGAGTTTCAAGGAAGAACAAATTCGGACAGCACTCCGGTTGAAACGGAAGGCAAAAACTTGATAAAATGAAAAGAACTTGAGCAAAAGGGAACGACACTCCGGTTTAATGGATAGGCATGAAAGAACATGATCCTGACAAAGCAAGAAGATGGGTTGGAGAGAGCAACATCATAATGCCTCTGAAACGCAGGGAAACAAGATCTTGAGGGAGCACGCTTACAACAAATGCTAGAACGGTGTTGTTGGAAAACCAACAACGAAAAGAATAAGCTTGGTATGGTCTTATGGAAAACATCTCAAATTTTTTTGAGGTGACACCCGGCCACTCACGGGAAAAGAATTGGATTGATATGAACGAGGAGACGAGAAACTTATTTCACCGGAAGGATGAAATAAGAACTTGGGTCATTTATGAGCACCATAGGTAGCAACAATCCTTAGGGAACGCTCTAGGTGAAATATAACCCAAGGTAATTCCAACGAATAGGTTGATGGATTTAAAATACCCCATTCTTAACAACCTGTGAATCATGAAACATGAACTCAAATTATCAAGAATGACATAATACCACCTCCGATGATATGGTAGAGGGAATTGCACTCCGGATTGCAAGATGGAGAATGCTTGAGCTCCTCTGAAAAGAATCTCAATGAACACTTCAAGAAGGAATTAAATCCTTGATGAACCATCATGTAGAGCCTCCATGAAGAACTCCGGTAATAAAAGAATGATCAATCGAAAGGAAAGAGAAGTTGAAAACACAAGGTGAATCCTTGCAATGATTAGATAGATCTTTGGAATGATATAATTAAATAACTTTGAGCTCCGGAAAGAAAGATTAAACAAGTGAAACCGAGAGTTTTGATGAGGCTCCGGAATAAGGAATTGAATTTACTCGATGAAACAAGAATAAGAATTACATTATGTTTTGTCCTTCATCAATTAAATTGATCATAAACAATGGATTTGGCACACTACTTATTCTCGTATCAAGGATTAAGAGAGATATAACGTAAACTTGAGAAAGTCTTCAACGATCCACCGGTAGAATTGGAAAGAACGAATGAATTGATATGATAAACAAGGAAGAGAAATCTTGAACGAACCACCGTAAGAATTAAAAATGAACAAAGAAAAGATAAGGAAGACACCGGGAAAATTAGCAAATGAACGAAGAAGCTTGAGGGGAATTTAGATACATCAGAACGAAGAGATCAATAATTTATTAGAGGAAATTTGATTGATGCACCGGTAAAATTAGGAGGATGAGAGTTGAAAGCTGAGAATGAATAACTCTAAGATGATGGGCTCCGGATAATCAAACTGAGAAGACTCTTGAATTGCTCAAGATAGGTGAAAAGAATTCCCACAATCGAAAATAATTATGAGAGGATGGCAACAAGCTAGAATCACGAATCTCAGAGAGAACGGATAGATATGGAGGAAAAGTCTTCTTCGTTCTTCAAAACCTGAGAATGACGACGAGAAACACCACCATAAATTGTTGATGCACTCCGGAATGCCAAATAGAAAAGGTTGAGTCAAAGATGAAAAGAATTTGAAAGATCTTGGAGAAAGGCATTTGACTGATGATAATTCATTCTTATGTCAATCTTGGAAAATAATTTGATAATATCTCCGGGAAAATTAGAAGAGTCAGGTAAGATCCTGGGAAAAGACCTGTGGGTTAGGGCCCACTCAAAAGAAACACTGTAGAACAATTTAAAAGAGAGAATGCACTGGTTGAATTAAATGGCTAGAATGAGATAACAACCTCGAGATATCTTGAACGAATTAGGAATGAAAATATGAATCTTCTGAGATATCTTCAGCACTCCGGAACAAAAGAATAGCGAGAAGTGAATTATTATGAGGTGCACTGGTATGAGAAGGTATTTGAAACGAGGAAAAAGGGATATGAGATCAACACCGAAAGCTTGAATTGGTTCCACCGGAGAAGAAAGAGAATGAAAAATGATGAACTTGAGGTTCCGTTAGAATCTTCATGAGAATCACCGGGTAAGAACATTGAAGGAAAAGAAAGGAGAGACTTCGCATCAATAAAAGTATACTTGAATAAGAAGTTCGAGTCCTCGAAGAAAAAGGGTGGGTGGGCGGGAAAAACAAAGGCAACTTGGAGACGGATGAAACAAACACCATTGAGAAGAAGTGATAATAGATCTTGCGAATGTTGAAGTGATCGGATCCACTTGAGGGGAGACACACCGGTTAAAAGGGATTGACAAAAACAATCTTGATGATCAAGAAGGATTAGTATTCACATAGGAGTATGAGAACACCGCTTAGGAAAGGTATGGAATCAACATTTGACCTCGAAGCAACTCGAATACCACAACTCAAAACAAAACAAATGATTGGCTTGCAGAATAAGCCGGAACAAAGATATGATAGAGATTTCGTCCGAAGTTTTCATGGTGGGGCCTACACGGGCTCGATCATACAGCACCATCATGTACAAGGCAGTGCACATGACATACGAAGCGTCCCCGAGTCAGCATAGCCAAGGACTCTTTAAGACACAACGAGACCACTGTAAAACCAACCGTGAATAGGCGGACCACTAGACGTCGAACCCCAATTTCATATCATATATCCGTCGGAAAGATATCCTAAGAGCTACTTGAATTCCGACTTAAAAACTCCCGAAATTTTTCGGTTATGCAATCAGGTGTTGGGGATATAGGGGAAGCATAATATCTCACCCAAAACTAGCAAATCCTACATCAAGCTCTATCCATCCTTCAACACATAACCAAGAAACCTTCGGAAATCGTCTACCTCAACCTTCGAAAAGCATCCGTTATAAAAGTTATGGGAATACTCCCGAACTCCCGCCCCAGTATTGGGTGGCGTCGAGGTTATCTCACCAACGAACTGCATAAAAGAGATTTTTGATGTCGGCGTACTAAACTCAGGTATTCCAGAACTGCAACGATAAAATTATGATGACAACACCTCGGAGCTCAACTCCCCGGGACACTTCCACAAAACCCCTGACAGGAGGCACCAAGACAATGTTCTCGTCATAAAACCATCGGAACGATTCCAAGATACCCGCGTGATCCTAAAAAAAACTTAGTGAAATTTGAGAAGAGAAGAGTCAAAACTCTACATCAGGATGTCTTACCAGAGCGATGGGGAGACTGGGGAGTAAAAAGAATTCCTAAACTCTCCGATATATAATTCCTAAATGACTCAAAACATTTTTCTAGACTCAACAACGGCTGCTAGTTCGATCAAGCAATGGGGCTCCTAAGGTCGGGGAAGGCTCTGGTTACCAACTTGTAACGCCCTCGATGCGGCTATATCTCCCACGTGTCGACGCACGGCTTAGAGGCATAACCGCATAGAAAGCAATGTCGCAAGTGAGGTAATCTTCACACAACCCATGTAATACATAAGGGAAAGGATACATAGTTGGGTTACAATCGCCACTTCACACAATACATGAATAAAGCATTACATCATCCAAATACAATCAAGGTCCGACTACGGAACCAAAATAAAAGAAGAACCCCAAATGCGACAAAGGTCCCCGATTGACCCCAACTGGGCTCCACTACTGACCAACTAGAACGAAACAACACAAAGGACAAGATCTTCATCGAGCTCCTCCTGAGCTTGGTTGCGTCATCTGCACGGACTCATCAGCACCTGCAAGCTGGTTTTGGAAGTATCTGTGAGCCACGGGGACTCAGCAATCTCGCACCCTCGCGATCGAGACTATTTAAGCTTATGGTTAAGGTAAAGGTATGAGGTGGAGCTGCAGCAAGCGACTAGCATATATGGTGGCTAATATACGCAAATGAGAGCGAGAAGAGAAGGCAAAGCACGGTCGATAAAAGTATGATCAAGAAGTGATACTAAAAAAACCTATGTCAAGCATAACTCCAACACCGTGTTCACTTCCCGGACTCCGCCGGAAAGAGACCATCACGGTTATACACACGGTTGATGCATTTTAAATAAAGTCCACTTCAGGTTTTCTACAACCGGACTTTAACAAATTCCCATCTGCCCATAACCGCGGGCACGGCTTTCAAAACTTCAATCCCTGCAGGGGTGTCCCAACTTAGCCCATGACAAGCTCTCATGGTCAACGAAGGAATAGACCTCCTCCCGAGTCATTCTGATCAGACTCGGTATCTCGGTTCTACAGGACACATCGACAAGTTAAAACAAATCCAGCAACACCACCCAGATGTGCCGAAAAATCCCGATAGGAGCTGCACATATCTCGTTCTCAGGGCACACCGGATGAGCAAGACGTCGGGTAGGCCAGCCCAGAGGTGCCCTTGGTAGCCCCGGACATCGCTCGGTTGGACCAACACTCAGAGTAGCACTGGCCCCGGGGGGGCGGGGTAAAATAATGATGACCCTCAGGAGCGTGACTCCCAAGGGAAAAGAAAAGGCTACGTGGCAAATGGTAAAACCAATGTTGGGCATTGCTGGAAGAGTTTTATTCAAGGCGAACTGTCAAGGGGTTCCCATTATTACCCAACCACGTAAGGGACGCAAAATCCGGGAACATAACACCGATATGACGGAAACTAGGGCGGCAAGAGTGGAACAAAACACCAGGCATAAGGCCGAGCCTTCCACCCTTTACCAAGTATATAGATGCATTAATTAAATAATATATATATAGTGATATCCCAACAAGTAAACATGTTCCACCAAGGAACAACAATTCCATGTTCCAACAAGGAACATACTTCAATCTTCACCTGCAACTAACAACGCTATAAGAGGGGCTGAGCAACGCGGTAACATAGCCAATCAACGGTTTGCTAGGACAAGGTGGTTTAGGGGCTTGGTGCAACAATATAGGAGGCATGGTAAGCAAGTGGTAGGTATCGTAGCATAGGCAAAGCAAAAGAGCGAGCAACTAGCAAGCAAAGATAGAAGTGATTTTGAGGGTATGATCATCTTGCCTAAGATCCCGCAAGGAAGAAGAACGAGTCCATGAAAAAGACAAACGGACGTAGTCAAACGAATCCTCACAACTTCGGAACGAAACCGAAGCTAACGCGAGAAGCAACTCGGAATGGAGCAAACAACAAAGTAAACAACCATCACATAAGCATGGCATGATGCACAACCAGGTATGATGCATGTCCGGTTTAAATGAGGCATGTCTTGGCAAAATGCACAAACAATCCTACAAATTAAATGGAGCTCAATATGCAAAGAGTTGCATATTGACGAAACACCACATGAATTATTTAGTTCTCTCTCGTTTAGGTACTCAACAATATTAAATATTGTTAGCATGCCAAGAGGTGAAGCATAAAGAAACTATCTATCTAGGAAATTTTAAATGAGGCCGGAACAACAAAACGACAAGTCCAGAAAATCCCCATATGCATTTAGCAATTTAATGCAAACAACAATTTTAAACATTTTTAGTTGTTGTGATCATGATGCGGGTGACATGAGCAAGTTTTATGCAAATTTAAGAAAAGTTGACAAGGGCATATTAAGAAGCATTTGTCAACGTGGCGGAAATGAAAAGGGGAGCCACGACAACGATAACGAAACGGTGCCACGGCAACATTCCGGTTCCGGTAACTCGATTGAGATCCTGGTGCAAAGAAAGTGCGACGGGAGCGTGACATGCGATAGAAGGTGGGGTGCTCCCGGTTACCGGGTTCCCACATGACGGTGACAAGGTAAAAGAGGGCAACATGCGCCGACAAATCAAGCACGGTGCAAGCACGAGCATCTCATACATCACACATGCATTCGTTCACGGCGGTCGTCTCGGGGTTATACCTTCGAAGCGTGCGTTATCGGAGCGGTTCGGGTCAAGCGGTGTAGAGGAAGTAGACGTCCTCGGGACGTCGAGGGAAGTAGTGGTTCACGCGACGGTAGTCGAAGTAGTCGTCCTATCGTTCACCGGCGAACATCGGAGCGGTAGTGGTACATGTTTCAAAGAGGAACTTGACGAATCCGAGTAACTCAAGGTCGATGGTAGTCGTTCACGTTCATAGTTGCATGAGTTTCCATAGATGTTCGAGTCATCGGTAGCGGTTTTCGGTGAATCCCGAAACGGTCTTGGCGTCTTCATGCGTAGGGGTACTCGGTGTCGTGGTACTTGGGTTTTCGGACTTGCCGATCTCGTTCTTGCAACGGTAGTCGAACTTGACGAAAAACGGGTCTCCTCGAGGACTTGATGCATCCAAGTTCTTCTGGTTTGTAGATTTACTCGGCGTTCTGAGTCTGGGTCTTGCCGGTCTTGATGGTCCGAAACAGACAAAACGCAAAGGAACCCGGGTGGCAGCATCAAGGAAGCGATGGTAGTGGTCAGCGGCAGGAAGCAGCAGCGGGTCCTGGTGGCCGGCATCGCCGGATCTCGCGGATAGGAGGCTGGCGACGCAGCAGCCCCTATGGTTCAACGCAGGGTGAAGCAGAGGGCGTCGCGCGGCGGTGCGGGCAGGGACTGGACGCGGGGCAAAGGTGGACTTGGGGCTCCGGGTAGGTGAAAAGAATTCCCACAATAGAAAATAATTATGAGAGGATGGCAACAAGCTAGAATCACGAATCTCAGAGAGAACAGATAGATATGGAGGAAAAGTCTTCTTCGTTCTTCAAAACCTGAGAATGACGACGAGAAACACCACCATAAATTGTTGATGCACTCCGGAATGCCAAATAGAAAAGGTTGAGTCAAAGATGAAAAGAATTTGAAAGATCTTGGAGAAAGGCATTTGACTGATAATAATTCATTCTTATGTCAATCTTGGAAAATAATTTGATAATATCTCCGGGAAAATTAGAAGAGTCAGGTAAGATCCTGGGAAAAGACCTGTGGGTTAGGGCCCACTCAAAAGAAACACTGTAGAACAATTTAAAACAGAGAATGCACCGGTTGAATTAAATGGCTAGAATGAGATAACAACCTCGAGATATCTTGAACAAATTAGGAATGAAAATATGAATCTTCTGAGATATCTTCAGCACTCCGGAACAAAAGAATAGCGAGAAGAGAATTATTATGAGGTGCACTGGTATGAGAAGGTATTTGAAACGAGGAAAAAGGGATATGAGATCAACACCGAAAGCTTGAATTAGTTCCACCGGAGAAGAAAGAGAATAAAAAATGATGAACTTGAGGTTCCATTAGAATCTTCATGAGAATCACCGGGTAAGAACATTGAAGGAAAAGAAAGGAGAGACTTCGCATCAATAAAAGGATACTTGAATAAGAAGTTCGAGTCCTCGAAGAAAAAGGGTGGGTGGGCGGGAAAAACAAAGGCCACTTGGAGACGGATGAAACAAACACCATTGAGAAGAAGTGATAACAGATCTTGCGAATGTTGAAGTGATCGGATCCACTTGAGGAGAGACACACCGGTTAAAAGGGATTGACAAAAACAATCTTGATGATCAAGAAGGATTAGTATTCACATAGGAGTATGAGAACACCGCTTAGGAAAGGTATGGAATCAACATTTGACCTCGAAGCAACTCGAATACCACAACTCGAAACAAAACAAATGATTGGCTTGCAGAATAAGCCGGAACAAACATATGATAGAGATTTCGTCCGAAGTTTTCGTGGTGGGGCCTACACGGGCTCGATCGTACAGCACCATCATGTACACGGCAGTGCACCTGACATACGAAGCGTCCCCAAGTCGGCATAGCCAAGGATTCTTTAAGACACAATGAGACCACTGTAAAACCAACCGTGAATAGGCGGACCACTAGACGTCGAACCCCAATTTCATATCATATATCCATCGGAAAGATATCCTAAGAGCTACTTGAATTCCAACTTAAAAACTCCCTAAATTTTTCGGTTATGCAATCAGGTGTTGGGGATATAGGGGAAGCATAATATCTCATCCAAAACTAGCAAATCCTACATCAAGCTGTATCCATCCTTCAACACATAACCAAGAAACCTTCGGAAATCGTCTACCTCAACCTTCGAAAAGCATCTGTTATACAAGTTATGGCAACACTCCCGAACTCCCGCCCCAGTACTGGGTGGCGTCGAGGTTATCTCACCAACGAACTGCATAAAAGAGATTTTCGATGTCGGCGTACTAAACTCAGGTATTCCAGAACTGCAACGATAAAATTATGATGACAACACCTCGGAGCTCAACTCCCCGGGACACTTCCACAAAACCCCTGACAGGAGGCACCAAGACAATGTTCTCGTCATAAAACCATCGGAACGATTCCAAGATACCCGCATGATCCTAAAAAATTTTTAGTGAAATTTGAGAAGAGAAGAGTCAAAACTCTATGTCAGGATGTCTTACCAGAGTGATGGGGAGACTGGGGACTAAAAAGAATTCCTAAACTCTCCGATATCTAATTCCTAAATGACTCAAAACATTTTTCTAGACTCAACAACGGCTGCTAGTTCGATCAAGCAATGGGTCTCCTAAGGTCGGGGAAGGCTCTGATTACCAACTTGTAACGCCCTCGATGTGGCTATATCTCCCACGTGTCGACGCACGGCTTAGAGGCATAACCGCATTGAAAGCAATGTCGCAAGTGAGGTAATCTTCACACAACCCATGTAATACATAAGGGAAAGAGATACATAGTTGGCTTACAATCGCCACTTCACACAATACATGAATAAAGCATTACATCATCCAAATACAATCAAGGTCCGACTACGGAACCAAAATAAAAGAAGAACCCCAAATGCGACAAAGGTCCCTGATCGACCCCAACTGGGCTCCACTACTGACCAACTGGAACGAAACAACACAAAGGACAAGATCTTCATCGAGCTCCTCCTGAGCTTGGTTGCGTCATCTGCACGGACTCATCGGCACCTGCAAGCTGGTTTTGGAAGTATCTGTGAGCCACGGGGACTCAGCAATCTCGCACCCTCGCGATCAAGACTATTTAAGCTTATGGGTAAGGTAAAGGTATGAGGTGGAGCTGCAGCAAGCGACTAGCCTATATGGTGGCTAACATATGCAAATGAGAGCGAGAAGAGAAGGCAAAGCACGGTCGATAAAAGTATGATCAAGAAGTGATCCTAAAAAAACCTACGTCAAGCATAACTCCAACACCGTGTTCACTTCCCGGACTCCGCCGGAAAGAGACCATCACGGTTATACACGCGGTTGATGCATTTTAAATAAAGTCAACTTCAGGTTTTCTACAACCGGACATTAACAAATTCCCATCTGCCCATAACCGCGGGCACGGCTTTCAAAAGTTCAATCCCTGCAGGGGTGTCCCAACTTAGCCCATGACAAGCTCTCACGGTCAACGAAGGAATAGACCTCCTCCCGAGACATTCCGATCAGACTCGGTATCTCGGTTCTACATGACACTTCGACAAGTTAAAACAAATCCAGCAACACCACCCAGATGTGCCGACAAATCCCGATAGGAGCTGCACATATCTCGTTCTCAGGGCACACCGGATAAGCAAGACGTCGGGTAGGCCAGCCCAAAGTTGCCCCTGGTAGCCCCGGACATCGCTCGGTTGGACCAACACTCAGAGGAGCACTGGCCCCAAGGGGGGGGTAAAATAATGATGACCCTCAGGAGCGCGACTCCCAAGGGAAAAGGAAAGGCTAGGTGGCAAATGGTAAAACCAATGTTGGGCAATGCTGGAAGAGTTTTATTCAAGGCGAACTATCAAGGGGTTCCCATTATTACCCAACCACGTAAGGGACGCAAAATCCGGGAACATAACACCGATATGATGGAAACTAGGGCGGCAAGAGTGGAACAAAACACCAGGCATAAGGCCGAGCCTTCCACCCTTTACCAAGTATATAGATGCCTGAATTAAATAATATATATATAGTGATATCCCAACAAGTAAACATGTTCCAACAAGGAACAACAATTCCATGTTCCAACAAGGAACATACTTCAATCTTCACCTGCAACTAACAACGCTATAAGAGGGGCTGAGCAACGCAGTAACATAGCCAATAAACGGTTTGCTAGGACAAGGTGGGTTAGGGACTTGGTTCAACAATATAGGAGGCATGGTAAGCAAGTGGTAGGTATCATAGCATAGGCAAAGCAAAAGAGCGAGCAACTAGCAAGCAAAGATCCAAGTGATTTCGAGGGTATGATCATCTTGCCTGAGATCCCGCAAGGAAGAAGAACGAGTCCATGAAGAAGACAAACGGACGTAGTCAAACGAATCCTCACAACTTCAGAACGAAACCGAAGCTAACGTGAGAAGCAACCCGGAAAGGAGCAAACAACAAAGTAAACAACCATCACATAAGCATGGCATGATGCACAACCAGGTATGATGCATGTCCGGTTTAAATGAGGCATGTCATGGCAAAACGCAATGCACAAACAATCCTACAAATTAAATGGAGCTCAATATGCAATGAGTTGCATATTGACGAAACACAACATGAATTATTTAGTTCTCTCTCGTTTAGGTACTCAACAATATTAAATAGTGTTAGCATGCCAAGAGGTGAAGCATAAAGAAAATATCTATCTAGGCAATTTTAAATGAGGCCGGAACAACAAAACGACAAGTTCGGAAAATCCCCATATGCATTTAGCAATTTAATGCAAACAACAATTTTAAACATTTTTAGTTGTTGTTATCATGATGCGGGTGACATGAGCAAGTTTTATGCAAATTTAAGAAAAGTTGACAAGGGCATATTAAGAAGCATTTGTCAACATGGCGGAAATGAAAAGGGGAGCCACGACAACGATAACGAAACGGTGCCACGGCAACATTCCGGTTCCGGTAACTCGATTGAGATCCCGATGCAAAGAAAGTACGACGGGAGCGTGACATGCGATAGAAGGTGGGGTGCTCCCGGTTACCGGGTTCCCACATGACGGTGACAAGGTAAAAGAGGGCAACGTGCACCGACAAATCGAGCACGGTGCAAGCACGAGCATCTCATACATCACACATGCATTCGTTCACGGCGGTCGTCTCGGGGTTATACCTTCGAAGCGTGCGTTATCGGAGCGGTTCGGGTCAAGCGGTGTAGAGGAAGTAGACGTCCTCGGGACGTCGAGGGAAGTAGTGGTTCACGCGACGGTAGTCGAAGTAGTCGTCCTATCGTTCACCGGCGAACATCGGAGCGGTAGTGGTACATGTTTCAAAGAGGAACTTGACGAATCCGAGTAACTCAAGGTCGATGGTAGTCGTTCACGTTCATAGTTGCATGAGTTTCCATAGATGTTCGAGTCATCGGTAGCGGTTTTCGGTGAATCCCGAAACGGTCTTGGCGTCTTCATGCGTAGGGGTACTCGGCGTCGTGGTACTTGGGTTTTCGGACTTGCCGATCTCGTTCTTGCAACGGTAGTCGAACTTGACCAAAAACGGGTCTCCTCGAGGACTTGATGCATCCAAGTTCTTCTGGTTTGTAGATGTACTCGGCGTTCTGAGTCTGGGTCTTGCCGGTCTTGATGGTCCGAAACGGACAAAACGGAAAGGAACCCGGGTGGCAGCATCAAGGAAGCGATGGTAGTGGTTAGCGGTAGGAAGCAGCAGCGGGTCCTGGTGGCCGGCATCGCTGGATCTCGCGGATAGGAGGCTGGCGACGCAGCAGCCCCTGCCGTTCAACGCAGGGTGAAGCAGAGAGTGTCGCGCAGCGGTGCGGGCAGGGACTGGACGCGGGGCAAAGGTGGACTTGGGGCTCCGGATAGGTGAAAAGAATTCCCACAATCGAAAATAATTATGAGAGGATGGCAACAAGCTAGAATCACGAATCTCAGAGAGAACGGATAGATATGGAGGAAAAGTCTCCTTGTTCTTCAAAACCTGAGAATGACGACGAGAAACACCACCATAAATTGTTGATGCACTCCGGAATGCCAAATAGAAAAGGTTGAGTCAAAGATGAAAAGAATTTGAAAGATCTTGGAGAAAGGCATTTGACTGATGATAATTCATTCTTATGTCAATCTTGGAAAATAATTTGATAATATCTCCGGGAAAATTAGAAGAGTCAGGTAAGATCCTGGGAAAAGACCTGTGGGTTAGGGCCCACTCAAAAGAAACACTGTAGAACAATTTAAAATAGAGAATGCACCGGTTGAATTAAATGGCTAGAATGAGATAACAACCTCGAGATATCTTGAACGAATTAGGAATGAAAATATGAATCTTCTGAGATATCTTCAGCACTCCGGAACAAAAGAATAGCGAGAAGTGAATTATTATGAGGTGCACTGGTATGAGAAGGTATTTGAAACGAGGAAAAAGGGATATGAGATCAACACCGAAAGCTTGAATTGGTTCCACCGGAGAAGAAAGAGAATGAAAAATGATGAACTTGAGGTTCCGTTAGAATCTTCATGAGAATCACCGGGTAAGAACATTGAAGGAAAAGAAAGGAGAGACTTCGCATCAATAAAAGGATACTTGAATAAGAAGTTCGAGTCCTCGAAGGAAAAGGGTGGGTGGGCGGGAAAAACAAAGGCAACTTGGAGACGGATGAAACAAACACCGTTGAGAAGAAGTGATAATAGATCTTGCGAATGTTGAAGTGATCGGATCCACTTGAGGAGAGACACACCAGTTAAAAGGGATTGACAAAAACAATCTTGATGATCAAGAAGGATTAGTATTCACATAAGAGTATGAGAACACCGCTTAGGAAAGGTATGGAATCAACATTTGACCTCGAAGCAACTCGACAACTCGAAACAAAACAAATGATTGGCTTGCAGAATAAGCCGGAACAAACATATGATAGAGATTTCGTCTGAAGTTTTCATGGCGGGGCCTACACGGGCTCGATCGTACAGCACCATCATGTACAAGGAAGTGCACATGACATACGAACGTCCCCGAGTCGGCATAGCCAAGGACTCTTTAAGACACAACGAGACCACTGTAAAACCAACCGTGAATTGGCGGACCACTAGACGTCGAACCCCAATTTCATATCATATATCCGTCGGAAAGATATCCTAAGAGCTACTTGAATTCCCACTTAAAAACTCCTGAAATTTTTCGGTTATGCAATCAGGTGTTGGGGATATAGGGGAAGCATAATATCTCACCCAAAACTAGCAAATCCTACATCAAGCTGTATCCATCCTTCAACACATAACCAAGAAACCTTCGGAAATCGTCTACCTCAACCTTCGAAAAGCATCCGTTATACAAGTTATGGCAATACTCCCGAACTCCCGCCCCAGTACTGGGTGGCGTCGAGGTTATCTCACCAACGAACTGCATAAAAGAGATTTTCGATGTCGGTGTACTAAACTCAGGTATTCTAGAACTGCAACGATAAAATTATGATGACAACACCTCGGAGCTCAACTCCCCAGGACACTTCCACCAAACCCCTGACAGGAGGCACCAAGACAATGTTCTCGTCATAAAACCATCGGAATGATTCCAAGATACCCGCATGATCCTAAAAAAAATTAGTGAAATTTGAGAAGAGAAGAGTCAAAACTCTATGTCAGGATGTCTTACGAGAGCGATGGGGAGACTCGGGAGTAAAAAGAATTCCTAAAAACTCCGATATATAATTCCTAAATGACTCAAAACATTTTTCTAGACTCAACAACGGCTGCTAGTTCGATCAAGCAATGGGGCTCCTAAGGTCGGGGAAGGCTCTGATTACCAACTTGCAACGCCCTCGATGCGGCTATATCTCCCACGTGTCGACGCATGGCTTAGAGGCATAACCGCATTGAAAGCAATGTCGCAAGTGAGGTAATCTTCACACAACCCATGTAATACATAAGGGAAAGAGATACATAGTTGGCTTACAATCGCCACTTCACACAATACATGAATAAAGCATTACATCATCCAAATACAATCAAGGTCCGACTATGGAACCAAAATAAAAGAAGAACCCCAAATGCGACAAAGGTCCCCGATCGACCCCAACTGGGCTCCACTACTGACCAAATGGAACGAAACAACACAAAGGACAAGATCTTCATCGAGATCCTCCTGAGCTTGGTTGCGTCATCTGCACGGACTCATCGGCACCTGCAAGCTGGTTTTGGAAGTATCTGTGAGCCACGGGGACTCAGCAATCTCGCACCCTCGCGATCAAGACTATTTAAGCTTATGGGTAAGGTAAAGGTATGAGGTGGAGCTGCAGCAAGCGACTAGCATATATGGTGGCTAACATAAGCAAATGAGAGCGAGAAGAGAAGGCAAAGCATGGTCGATAAAAGTATGATCAAGAAGTGATCCTAAAACAACCTACGTCAAGCATAACTCCAACACCGTGTTCACTTCCCGGACTCCACCGGAAAGAGACCATCACGGTTACACACGCGGTTGATGCATTTTAAATAAAGTCAACTTCAGGTTTTCTACAACCGGACATTAACAAATCCCCATCTGCCCATAACCACGGGCACGGCTTTCGAAAGTTCAAACCCTGCAGGGGTGTCCCAACTTAGCCCATGACAAGCTCTCACGGTCAACAAAGGAATAGACCTCCTCCCGAGACATTCCGATCAGACTCGATATCTCGGTTCTACAGGACACTTCAACAAGTTAAAACAAATCCAGCAACACCACCTAGATGTGCCGACAAATCCCGATAGGAGCTGCACATATCTCGTTCTCAGGGCACACCGGATGAGCAAGACGTCGGGTAGGCCAGCCCAGAGTTGCCCTTGGTAGCCCCGGACATCGCTCGGTTGGACCAACACTCAGAGGAGCACTGGCCCGGGGGGGGGTAAAATAATGATGACCCTCAGGAGCGCGACTCCCAAGGGAAAAGAAAAGGCTAGGTGGCAAATGGTAAAACCAATGTTGGGCATTGCTGGAAGAGTTTTATTCAAGGCGAACTGTCAAGGGGTTCCCATTATTACCCAACCGCGTAAGGGACGCAAAATCCGGGAACATAACACCGATATGACGGAAAGTAGGGCGGCAAGAGTGGAACAAAACACCAGGCATAAGGCCGAGCCTTCCACCCTTTACCAAGTATATAGATGAATTAATTAAATAATATATATAGTGATATCCCAACAAGTAAACATGTTCCAACAAGGAGCAACAATTCCATGTTCCAACAAGGAACATACTTCAATCTTCACCTGCAACTAACAACGCTATAAGAGGGGCTGAGCAACGCGGTAACATAGCCAATCAACGGTTTGCTAGGACAAGGTGGGTTAGGGGCTTGGTTCAACAATATAGGAGGCATGGTAAGCAAGTGGTAGGTATCATAGCATAGGCAAAGCAAAAGAGCGAGCAACTAGCAAGCAAAGATAGAAGTGATTTCGAGGGTATGATCATCTTGCCTGAGATCCCGCAAGGAAGAAGAACGAGTCCATGAAGAAGACAAATGGACGTAGTCAAACGAATCCTCACAACTCCGGAACGAAACCGAAGCTAACGCGAGAAGCAACCCGGAAAGGAGCAAAAAACAAAGTAAACAACCATCACATAAGCATGGCATGATGCACAACCAGGTATGATGCATGTCCAGTTTAAATGAGGCATGTCATGGCAAAATGCACAAGCAATCCTACAAATTAAATGGAGCTCAATATGCAACGAGTTGCATATTGACGAAACACCACATGAATTATTTAGTTCTCTCTCGTTTAGGTACTCAACAATATTAAATAGTGTTAGCATGCCAAGAGGTGAAGCATAAAGAAACTATCTATCTAGGCAATTTTAAATGAGGCCGGAACAACAAAATGACAAGTCCGGAAAATCCGCATATGCATTTAGCAATTTAATGCAAACAACAATTTTAAACATTTTTAGTTGTTGTTATCATGATGCGGGTGACATGAGCAAGTTTTATGCAAATTTAAGAAAAGTTGACAAGGGCATATTAAGAAGCATTTGTCAACGTGGCAGAAATGAAAAGGGGAGCCACGGCAACGATAACGAAACGGTGCCACGGCAACATTCCGGTTCCGGTAACTTGATTGAGATCCCGGTGCAAAGAAAGTGCGACGGGAGCGTGACATGCGATAGAAGGTGGGGTGCTCCCAGTTACCGGGTTCCCACATGATGGTGACAAGGTAAAATAGGGCAACGTGCACCGACAAATCGAGCACGGTGCAAGCACGAGCATCTCATACATCACACATGCATTCGTTCACGGCGGTCGTCTCAGGGTTATACCTTCGAAGCGTGCGTTATCGGAGCGGTTCGGGTCAAGCGGTGTAGAGGAAGTAGACGTTCTCGGGACATCGAGGGAAGTAGTGGTTCACGCGACGGTAGTCGAAGTAGTCGTCCTATCGTTCACCGGCAAACATCGGAGCGGTAGTGGTACATGTTTCGAAGAGGAACTTGACGAATCCGAGTAACTCAAGGTCGATGGTAGTTGTTCATGTTCATAGTTGCATGAGTTTCCATAGATGTTTGAGTCGTCGGTAGCGGTTTTCGGTGAATCCCGAAACGGTCTTGGCGTATTCATGCGTAGGGGTACTCGGCGTCGTGGTACTTGGGTTTTCGGACTTGCCGATCTCATTCTTGCAACGGTAGTCGAACTTGACGAAAAACGGGTCTCCTCGAGGACTTGATGCATCCAAGTTCTTCTGGTTTGTAGATGTACTCGGCGTTCTGAGTCTGGGTCTTGATGGTCCGAATCGGACAAAACGCAAAGGAACCCGGGTGGCAGCATCAAGGAAGCGATGGTAGTGGTCAGCGGCAGGAAGCAGCAGCGGGTCCTGGTGGCCGGCATTGCGGGATCTCGCGGATAGGAGGCTGGCGACGCAGCAGCCCCTATCGTTCAACGCAGGGTGAAGCAGAGGGCGTCGGGCGGCGGTGTGGGCAGGGACTGGACGCGGGGCAGAGGTGGACTTGGGGCTCCGGTGGGAGGAACTTGCGGCGCAGGGGGCGGCGAGCTCGAGCAGATCCAGGCGAGGGTGGCTTGCAGCCTGGACGGGAGGTGAGTGGCGGCGGTAGCTTCGAGCTCGGCTAGCCGCGGCCATGGAGGACGGCGGCGCTGAGGTGGGGCGATGACAGGGTGCCCTGGACGAGGCCAGAAGCCGAGGCGGGAGCGGTCGACGGAGCCTGGACCAGGAGTCGAGGCGGCGGAGCTCCTGCTCGGCGACAGGCGAGAGGAGGGACCAGCGGGATCGGGCGCGGGGCTCTGTGCGGGTGTGGAGTCATCGGAGTTGGCCTCCAGTGGCGGCGCGAGAGCGCTCTAGGCGACGCAAGGAGAAGTAGAGGCGCGAGGTAGGAGAGGAGGGCGCTCGATGAGGAGAGGGCGAGGGGGACGAGTGGGTTCTGTCCTCTAGCGGCGCGAGGGAGACGAGGGAGAGAGCGATGCGGGAGGGGGTTAGGGTAAGCAACGGGGCTGATTGGGCCTGGCCTTGGGCCAGCGCGTGAGGCAGGGAGGCCCAGGAGGGCAGTGGTGTAGGCCTGGCCAGGGGTGCAGGCCGCCTCTCTCCCTAAATATCTCTCTTTTCCCATTTAAAAAGAAAACAGAAAAGAGAAGGAAAAGAAAGAGAAGGTTGGGATGGAACCTGGGCATGGGGATAATTTTACTGGACTCGCAAAAATGATCTTGATCCAAGAAAAGTATAAATGGGCATGTACCAAGTTTGGATTGGAACTCGTTTGAATTAAATTCAAATGAGTTTGAATAAGAAGTGGGCGTTAGAAAGGTCCCAAAATGTTGAGATTTTTGGAAGACCTCCAGAAAAAGATAAAGAATTTATGGACGAAGTTTGACGAGCAAACTCGAAGCGGAAAAGACATGTGATTATTGCAAGTTTGTTATAGGTGATCCCAAACTAATGGAATATTTCGTTATAGCTCCCTATAATATTGGGAGGATATGTTATAAAGAGAAATCACCACGTGAATTCCCTAGGTTTAAATGGATCAAAGATCCATTTCATTTATTTAGTTGAGTTAAGAAAAGAAATGACATGATGGCATGATGACATGATGCAATGCACATGATGCAAAGATGAAATGCAACGGACCAAGCAAGTCACACGACAAAACCTAGAAACCCTGGAAGGCATCTGAAGCTCCGGTCTTGGGGCGTTACAAAACCCTAGAAGTTGGCCTATGGTATGATTGTTGTTGTCCTACGGACTAAATCCTCCGGTTTATACAGACACCGGAGGGGGCTAGGTTTACACAGAGTCGATTACAAGGAAGGAGATCTACATATCTGTATTGCTAAGCTTGCCTTCCACGCCAAGGAGAGTCCCATCCGGACACGGGACGAAGTCTTCACTCTTGTATCTTCATAGTCCAACAGTCCGGCCAAAGAATATAGTCCGGCTGTCCGGAGACCCCCTAATCCAGGATCCCCTCAGTCAATCATTCCGGCCGAGCCACCACGCCCAGATGTTTGAATTTTATTCCCATTTCTTGCATGGGACCTATAAATTCACCCAAAGACACACATGTGATTTTTCAGCAAACTTTGGTGCATTGGAGCATGTGCTTGTAGTTCAAATTTGAATTATGCACATTAAATATTAAATGCCCAGAAACTCAAGTAATGCATAAAATGCCAGACGAACCCGAAATAATTCCAAATTTAAACACGACACTCATGTACTAGTTACATGTTTACTGTATGTAAATGTTCTAGCAATTCAAACACCATCCTTTCCCTCCGTAACACCATTTTGTATTTCAAAACATAATGAAAAAAATCAGGTATACCACAAACAGATTACTGGAAAGAATCATGTGGGATGCGATATAAAATATCTTGTGGCACCGTCTTGTCTGGCTTACGCAAGAAGCTTTGTCGTATATAGTCCACCGCCCCGCTTGAACACTTGCGCACCAGATTCTCGCGGCACCGAACGAATTTTTTTTGCCACCATGGAAATCTATCTCCCCCCTCCCTCCTACCAAAAGCCACATTTCGACTTTTCCTCCTTGCTTTCCAAGTTCAAACCTTCATTGCTGCTTACTGGCAGCTCAGCCTCCTCGCCGGTGACCCTTCTTCTTGCAGCACCGCTTCCTTGCCGGCTACCCTTCTTCTTGCAGCGTTGCCTCCTCGCCGGTGACCCTTCTTCTTGCTGCGCGGCCTCCTCGCCGCCAACCCTTCTACTTGTTGTGCGGCCTCCTCGCCGCCGACCCTTCTTCTTGCTGTGCGGCCTCGTCGATATGGTCAGGTAATCCACACCCCACCCACACCATCCTCCTCCTTTCCCGTCCCACATGCGCCGACTGACGGAGCGACACCTTCCACCGAAATTACTGCCCCTCCTCCAATTAAGTGCCGCCCACAGCCATTTTACACGCAGTATAACATGGAGCTGAGTAGCATGCGGTCGCACGCGTGAACGAAGTCGCTATGGCTGCCATTCGTGTCGCCCGCCAGATCTTGGAGGAGCACCTCGTCTTCGAGGCCACCGTCGACACCGCCACACGGTTGTCTACTTTAAAATACAATTTGTGATGTTTTCTCGAGGCCACCGCCAGTGCCTTCTAGTGATTTGTCCTCTCTAATGTTAATATGCAATCTGATGTTCAGTTAATAGTTTGGTCCTCTAAAATGTAATGTTCAGTTAACACTTTGGACCAACAATTGGTACATTTCTCAGTATTGTTCTCAAGAATTCTTTGTTTTGTTAACTGTCTTATCTTCCAGTACATGTTTCTATTCTGCAATGTTGTGCTCAGTTAACTATTTTGGTTCATTTGGTCTGCTGTCCATTTAACTATTTGGTTCAGTTCTGCAATTTGATTTTCATTTTCTATGGGTACAATTTTGTATCGTTATGCATGTGACACCAATCAAATTTGGTTGTACTCAATACATATTCTACTGATAGTATGGCAACTCTCAGTTAACCTGATCAAGATCTTCCTTATGTGTGTTGCAGGGAAACAATGGGAGACATTGCAGTTTACCATCAAGGTTTGTTCAAGCAGGGTCCTTTGGCTAATAGCACATTATTGTGTAGTTGCAGGAATCATTCTAATATTTAGGTTTCTTACAATTTGGTCTTGCACATGTAGGTCCTGTTGTGAGAGGCTTAGACCCACTGTTCGACCCATTTTGAATATGGGGAAATAAGATGTCCATGAATATCAGTCCAGTCAAGAAACTCGGAAAGATTGTTAGGATGAAGAAACTTGTGATGAATAACAGCAAGATCTTTATTTGCATAATGAAGAAGACATTAGTCAACTATAGGATGGTACCAACTCTTTTACCTTGTTTTTACCCCTTGCGCCATTTCAAAATTTACAACAACGATTTATACATAGCTTTGTTTTCAGTACTTTTCAAAGCAGTTCACCGATGATTACCTCTCAAACCGCCTACATGGTCAAGAGGCGAGGAAGGTATTCATTCAACATCCACGGTACAATATTGAAGTTTTGCCGAAGAGGACAAAGTTGGGCGGGCAATTATCCATAGCCACTGGCCAAAAGTTGCAAGGACATTTAACATCACTGAAGGCTCAATATTTGCCTTCCGCTTCTGCAGTTTCCCACATGAGATTCATCTATCTATTTACCGTGTATGATGCTACTTTCCAAATGTTTTTGATGTTGCATGTGAAACTTGGTGCTGTTGTGTAATGGCGTAACTGAGTGCCGAAGCTATCTGATGTAATTCGTTTATGAAATCCTGGTTGCTTTTATACGGATATGAAATATCTGGCGTGTTTATAAGAAATATCAGTTTGATTAGTATATGGATTATCAATAATAGGCTAATTACCCTGCTTATTGGGGTTTTCTATTGCAAACGGTTACTCAGACATCACCATGGGTGATGAACTCAAACAACCCACACGGTTTCTAGAAAGTAGGCGTGTCCGATCAACTATCAATCACACACGGCTTCCGACAGTGAACTATTTGCGTTAGGCCACCTTGCACAAACGTTTCCACACAAAGAACAGTGTGTGATATACATACCTATGGAAATGTTTTTCTAGGATTCACCATGTGGGATGTACATACCTATGGAAATGATTTTCTGGGATTCACCGTGTGGGATGTATATACCTGCGGAAATGATTTTCTGCGATTCAACATGTGGGATGTACATACCTATGGAAATGATTTTCTCGGATTACCGTGTGGGATGTACATACCTACGAAAATGATTGGGTTTCGATGCCTCGCCCGATCGCACACGGCCCCAGCCTGGGTCCTAGGAGGGCCTATCCCCGACGATTTCTGGGTCTTGTGGGAAGGACACTCTATCGCACACACTCACTTGGCGACGGTTCCAAATGCCATCGCAGAATGGGGTTAAAAACCGTTTGTTTAGGACGTCAATGTACCAGTGTAAGGAAATATAAATAACTACTTTATTATTGCCTCTAGGGCATATTTCCTTCAGTCTCCCACTTGCACTAGAGTCAATAATCTAGATTACATAGTAATGATTCTAACACCCATGGAATGTTGGTGTTGATCATGTTTTTCCCGTGAGAGAGGCTTAGTCAATGGGTCTACAACATTCAGATCCGTATGTATCTTGCAAATCTCTATGTCTCCCTCCTTGACCTAATCACGGATGGAATTGAAGCATCTCTTGATGTGTTTGGTTCTCTTGTGAAATCTGGATTCCTTCGCCAAGGTAATTGCTCCAGTATTGTCACAAAAGATTTTTCATTAGACCCGATGCACTAGGTATGACACCTAGATCGGATATGAACTCCTTCATTTGTTGCTTCCGAAGCAGCTATGTACTCCGCTTCACACGTAGATCCCAGCACGACGCTCTACTTGGAACTGCACCAACTGACAGCTCCACCATTCAATATAAATACGTATCCGGTTTGTGACTTAGAGTCATCCGGATGAGTGTCAAAGCTTGCATCGACGTAACCATTTACGACAAGCTCTTTGTCATCTCCGTAAACGAGAAACATATCCTTAGTACTTTTCAGGTATTTCAGGATGTTCTTGGCCGTTATCCAGTGATCCACTCCTGGATTACTTTGGTACCTCCCTGCTAAACTAATAGCAAGGCACACATCAGGTCTGGTACACAGCATTGCATACATGATAGAACCTATGGCCGAGGCATAGGGAATGACTTTCATTTTCTCTCTATCTTCTCCAGTGGTCGGGCATTGAGTCTGACTCAACTTCACAAATTGTAACATAGGCAAGAACCCTTTCTTTGACTAATCCATTTTGAACTTCAAAACTTTATCAAGGTATTTGCTTTGTGAAAGTCCAATTAAGCGTCTTGATCTATCTCTATAGATCTTGATGCCCAATATATAAGCAGCTTGACCAAGGTCTTTCATTGAAATATTCCTATTCGAGTATCCTTTTATGCTATTCAGAAATTCAGTATCATTTCCAATTAACAGTATGTCATCCACATATAATATCAGGAATGCTACAGAGCTCCCACTCACTTTCTTTTAAATACAGGCTTCTCCAAAAGTCTGTTTAAAACCATATGCTTTGATCACACTATCAAAGCATATATTCCAACTCCAAGAGGCTTGCACCAGTCCATAAATGGATCACTGGAGCTTGCACACTTTGTTAGCACCTTTTGGATCGACAAAACCTTCTGGTTGCATCATATACAACTCTTCTTTAAGATATCCATTAAGGAATGCAGTTTTGACATCCATTTGCAAAATTTCATAATCATAAAATGCGGCGATTGCTAGCATGATTTGGACAGAGTTAAGCATCGCTACGGGTGAGAAGGTCTCATCATAGTCAACTCCTTGAACTTGTCGAAAACCTTTCGCAACAAGTCTAGCTTTGTAGACAGTAACATTACCGTTAGCGTCAGTCTTCTTCTTGAAGATCCATTTATTTTCTATTGCTTACCGATCATCGGGCAAGTCAATCAAAGTCCGCACTTTGTTCTCATACATGGATCCCATCTCAGATTTCATGACCTCAAGCCATTTTGCGGAATCTGGGCTCATCATCGCTTCTGCATAGTTCGTAGGTTCGTCATGGTCAAATAACATGACTTCCAAAACGGGATTACCATATCACTCTAGTGCGGATCTTACTCTAGTTGACCTACGAGGTTCGGTAGTAACTTGATCAGAAGTTTCATGATCATCATCATTAGTTTCCTCACTATTTGGTATAGGAATCACTGGAACTGATTTCTGTGATGAACTACTTTCAAATTCCGGAGAAGGTACAATTACCTCATCAAGTTCTACTTTCCTCCCACTCACTTATTTCGAGAGAAACTCCTCTAGAAAGGATCCATTCTTAGCAACAAATGTCTTGCCTTCGGATCCGTGATAGAAGGTGTACCCAACAGTCTCCTTTGGGTATCCTATTAAGACACATTTCTCCGATTAGGGTTTGAGATTATCAGGTTGAAGCTTTTTCACATAAGCATCGCAGCCCCAAATTTTAAGAAATGACAACTTGGGTTTCTTGCCAAACCACAATTCATATGGTGTCGTCTCAACGGATTTAGATGGTGCCCTATTTAATGTGAATGCAGCTGTCTCTAAAGCATAACCACAAAACGATAGCGGTAAATCAGTAAGAGACATCATAGATCACACCATATCTAATAAAGTACTATTATGACGTTCGGACACACCATTACGCTGTGGTGTTCCAGGTGGCGTGAGTTGCGAAACTATTCCACGTTGTTTCAAATGAAGACCAAACTAGTAACTCAAATATTCACCTCCATGATGAGATCGTAGAAACTTTATTTTCTTGTAACAATGATTTTCCACTTTACTCTGAAATTCTTTAAACTTTTCAATTGTTTTAGACTTATGTTTCATCAAGTAGATATACCCATATCTGCTCAAATCATTTGTGAAGGTCAGAAAATAATGATACCCGCTGCTAGCCTCAACACTCATCGGACCGCATACATCAGTATGTATTATTTCCAACTAGTCTATTGCTTGCTCCATTGTTCCGGAGAACGGAGTCTTAGTCATCTTGCCCATGAGGCATGGTTCGCAAGCATCAAGTGATTCATAATCAAGTGATTCCAAAAGTCCATTAGCGTGGAGTTTCTTCATGCGCTTTACACCAATATGACCTAAACGGCAGTGCCACAAATAAGTTGCACTATCATTATTAAACTTGTATCTTTTGGCTTCAATAGTATGAATATGTGTATCACTACTATCGAGATTCAACAAAAATAGACCACTCATCAAGGGTGCATGACCATAAAAGATATTACTCATATAAATAGAACAACCATTATTCTATGATTTAAATGAATAACCATCTCGCATCAAACTAGATCCAGATATAATGTTCATGCTTAATGCTGGCACCAAATAACAATTATTTAGGTCTAAAACTAATCCCGAAGGTAGATGTAGAGGTAGTGTGCCGACGGCGATCACATTGATTTCAGAACCATTTCCCACGCGCATCGTCACCTCGTCCTTAGCCAATCCTCATTTAATATGTATCCCCCTGTTTCGAGTTGCAAATATGAGCAACAGAACAAGTATCAAATACCCAAGCTCTACTACGAGCATTCATAAGGTACACATCAATAACATGTATATCAAATATACCTTTCACTTTGCCATCCTTCTTATCCGCCAAATACTTGGGGCAGTTCCGCTTCCAGTGACTAGTCCCTTTGCAGTAGAAGCACTCAGTCTTAGGCTTAGGTCAAAACTTGGGCTTCTTCACTTGAGCAGCAACTTGCTTGTCGTTCCTCTTGAGATTACCCTTCTTCCCTTTGCCCTTCTTCTTGAAACTAGTGGTCTTGTTAACCATCAACACTTGATGCTCCTTCTTGATTTCTACCTCCGTGGCCTTTAGCATCGCGAAGAGCTCGGGAATTGTCTTATCCATCCCTTGCATATTATAGTTCATCATGAAGCTTTTGTAGCTTGGTGGCAGTGATTGAAGAACTCTGTCAATGACACTATCATCAGGAAGATTAACTCCGAGTTGAGTCAATTGGTTGTGGTAGCCAAACATTCTGAGTATATGTTCACTGACAGAACTATTCTCCTCCATCTTGTAGCTGTAGAACTTATTGGAGACTTCATATCTCTCAATCTGAGCATTTTCTTGAAATATTAACTTCAACTCCTGGAACATCTCATATGCTTCATGACATTCAAAATGTCGTTGAAGTCCCGGTTCTAAGCCGTAAAGCATGGCACACTGAACTATCGAGTATTCATCAGCTTTGCTCTGCCAGACATTCAGAACGTCCGGAGTTGCTCATGTAGCGGGTCTTGCACCTAGCGGTGCTTCCAGGACGTAATTCTTCTGTGCAGCAATGAGGATAATCCTTAAGTTACGGACCCACTCCGTGTACCTAGTTTCTACCATCATCTTTCAACTTAGCTTTCTCTAGGAACACATTAAAATTCAAGGGAACGGTAGCACGGGCCATTGATCTACAATAACGTAGACATGCAAAATACTATCAGGTACTAAATTCATGACAAATTAATGTTCAATTAATCATATTACTTAAGAACTCCCACTTAGATAGACATCTCTCTAGTCATCTCAATGATCATGTGATCCATATCAACTAAACCATGTCCGATCATCACATGAGATGGAGTAGTTTTCAATGGTGAACATCACTATGTTGATCATATCTACTATATGATTCACGGTCGACCTTTCGGTCTCAGTGTTCTGAGGCCATATCTGCATATGCTAGGCTCGTCAAGTTTAACCCAAGTATTCTGCACGTGCAAAACTAGCTTGCACCCATTATATATGAACGTAGAGCTTATCACACCCGATCATCATGTGGTGTCTCGGCACGATGAACTGTAGCAACGGTGCATACTCAGGGAGAACACTTATACCTTGAAATTTAGTGAGAGATCATCTTATAATGCCACTGCCGTACTAAGAAAAATAAGATGCTTAAAAGATAAAAATCACATGCAATGAAAATAAGTGATATGATATGGACATTATCATCTTGTGCCTTTGATCTCCATCTCCAAAGCACCGTCATGATCACCATCATCACTGGCTTAACACCTTGATCTCCATCGTAGCATCGTTGTCGTCTCGCCAACTATTGCTTCTACGACTATCGCTACCGCTTAGTGATAAAGTAAAGCAATTACATGGTGACTGCAAGTCATACAATCAAGCGACAACCATAAGGCTACTGCCACTTGCCGATAACGCTTACAAAACATGATCATCTCATACAACAATTTATATCTCATCATGTCTTAACCATATAACATCACAAAATTCCATGCAAAAACAAGTTAGACATCCTCTACTTTGTTGTTGCATGTTTTACGTAGCTGCTATGGGCTTCTAGCAAGAACCGTTCTTACCTACGCATCAAAACTACAACAATTTTTCGTCAAGTGTGCTGTTTTAACCTTCAACAAGGACCGGGCATAGTCAAACTCAATTCAACTAAAGTTGGAGAAACAGACACCCGCTAGCTACCTGTGTGCGAAGCACGTTGGTGGAACCAGTCTATTGAACGCGGTCATATAATGTCGGTCCGGGCCGCTTCATCCAACATTACCACCAAATCAAAGTAAGACGTTGCTGGTAAGCAGTATGACTATTATCTCCCACAACTCATTGTGTTCTACTTGTGCATATAACATCTACACATAGACCTGGCTCGGATGCCACTGTTGGGGAACGTAGTATTTCCAAAAAATTCCAACCATCGTGCTAGATCTATCTAGGAGAAGCATAGCAACGAGAGGGGAGAGTGTGTCCACGTACCCTCGTAGACCGAAAGCGGAAGCATTTAGTAACGCAGTTGATGTAGTCGAACGTCTTCGCGATCCAACCGGTCCAAGTACCGAACGTACGACACCTCCATGTTCAGCACATGTTCAGGTCAATGACGTCCCTCGATCTCTTGATCCAGTTGAGGACGAGGGAGAGTTCCAGTAGCATGATTGCATGGTGATGGTGATGATGAAGTTACTGACGCAGGGCTTCGCCTAAGCACTATGACGATATGACTGAGGTGTGTAACTGTGGAGGGGGGGCACTGCACAGGGCTAAGAGAAGACTTGGTGTGCCTTTGGGGGGCCCCACTCCCACGTATATAAAGGGCGAGGAGAGGTGGCTGGCCCAAGGGGGGAGCGCCAGGTGTGGGGAGTCCTACTAGGACTCCCTAGTCCAAGTAGGATTCTCCTCTCCTTTTTCCTTTTTCAGAATAGCAAAGAGGAAAAGAGAGGAGGACTAGGAGAGGGAAAGGGGGGGGCGCTGCCCCACCCCTTGTCCAATTCAGATTGGCAAGGGGGGTGCCACCTCCCCGGCCGTCT